>NW_028270162.1:19485044-19787994 GCF_037043375.1 Chiloscyllium plagiosum | reverse complement strand
AACTCCATCTGCCACTCCTCAGCCCATTGGCCTATCTCATCAAGAAAATGGTATACTCTTGAGGTACCTTTCTTTGCTGTCCACTACCTCCAATTTTGGTGTTATCTGCAAACTTACTAATGATATGTCCTATGTTCACATACAAATCACTTATATAAATGACAAAAAGCAATGGACCCAACATTGGTCCTTGTGGCACACCAGTGGTTACTACTCTGAAAAGCAACCTTCTACCATCACCCTCTGTCTTCTAACTTTGAGCCAGTTCAGTATCCAGATAGCTGCATTCCATCTGATCTAACCTGGCAATCCAGTCTACCATTTGGAACCTTGTTGAACACCTTACTGAAGTCCATATACATCACAGAAACAGAAGTTGCTAGAAAGACTTGGCAGGTCTGGCAGCATCTGTGTAGAGAAATCAAAATGAACATTTTGAGTCCAGAGACCGTTCCTCAGATCATGTCCACTGCTCTGCCCTCATCAACGCTCTTTGTTACTTCTTCAAAAATCTCAATCAAGTTTTTTTTTAGATTAGATTACTTATAGTGTGGAAACAGGCCCTTCGGCCCAACAAGTCCACACCGACCCTCCGAAGAGCAACCCATCCAGACCCATTCCCCTACATTTACCCTTTCACCTAACACTACGGGCAATTTAGCATGGCCAATTCACCTAACCTGCAGAGTTTTGGACTGTGGGAGGAAACCGGAGCAACGGGGAGAATGTGCAAACTCCACACAGACAGTTGCCTGATTTCCCATGTACAAAACCATGTGACTAACCCTAATCAAACCTTATTTTGCCAAATACAAGTAAATCCTGTCCCTTAGGATTCCCTCCAACAATGTATAAACCACCAATGTCAGGCTCACCAATCTATAGTTCTCTTGCTATTCCTTACCACCTTTCTTAAATTGTGGCACTAAATAATAAACAACCTTCAGTCTTCTGGCATCTGACCTGTGGCTATGACGATGCAAATATCTCAGCAACCAACTCCCTATCTTCCCACAGAGAATTATGGTACACCTGATCAGGTTCCAGGGATTTATTCACCTTTATGCATTTTAAGATGTCCAGCATGACCTTCTCTGTAATATGGGCATTTTTCAAGATGTCACTGTTTATTTCCTCATGTTCCATATCCTTCTCCACAGTAAACATTGACGCAAAATACTTGTTTAGTATCTCCCCTATCTCCTACAGTTCCACAGATAGGCAGCCTTGCTGATCTTTAAGGGGTCCTATTCTCTCCCTAGTTACCCTTTTGTCCTTAATTTATTTACAAAATCCCTTTGGATTCTCCTTAATCCTATTTGCCAAAGCTATCTCATGTCCCCTTTTTGCCCTCCTAATTTCCCTCTTAGGTATACTCCTACTGCCTTTATACTCTTCTTGGAATTCACTCAAACTCTGCTGTCTGTACTTGACATATGCTTCCTTCTTTTTTTTGACCAAAACCTCAATTTCTCTAGTCATTCAGCATTCAGTGGGCGGCACGGTGGCACAGTGGTTAGCACTGCTGCCTCACAGCGCCAGAGACCCGGGTTCAATTCCCGCCTCAGGCGACTGACTGTGTGGAGTTTGCATGTTCTCCCCGTGTCTGCGTGGGTTTCCTCCGGGTGCTCCGGTTTCCTCCCACAATCCAAAAGATGTGCAGGTCAGGTGAATTGGCCACACTAAATTGCCTGTAGTGTTAGATAAAGGGTAAATGTAGGGGTAGGGGTATGGGTGGGTTGCGCTTCGGCGGGGCGGTGTGGACTTGTTGGGCCGAAGGGCCTGTTTCCACACTGTAAGTAATCTAATCTAATCTAATTCCCTACTTTACCCTATCAGGAACATTTTGGCCCTGGACTCTTATTATCTCATTTTTGAAAGCTTCCCATTTTCCAGTCCTCTCTTTACCTGCCTCCATTCAACTTTTGAAAGGTTTTGCCTAATACTGCCAAAATTGGCCTTCCTCCAATTTAGAACTTTAACTCTTAGATTTAGTCTATCTTTTTCCATCACTATTTTAAAACTAATAGAATTATGGTTGCTGGCCCAAAAGTGCTCCCCCATTGACATCTCAGACATCTGCCCTGCCTTATTTCCTATGAGTAGGTCACGTTTTGCAATTTCTCTAGTAGGTACATGCACATACTGAATCAAAAAACTTTCTTGTACAGACTTAACAAATTCCTCTCCATCCAAGACTTTAATGCTATGTTAGTCCTAGTCTATGTTTGGAAAACTAAAATCCCCTAGAATAACCATCCTATTATTCTTGCAGATAACTGAGATCTTCTTCGAAATTTGTTTCTCAATTTCTCACTGACTACTGGGGGGTCTACTGTACAATCCCAATAAGGTGATCATCATTTTCTTATTTCTCAATTCTACCCAACTCACTTTCCCGGACATGTTCCCAGGAATATACTCCCTCAGTACATTTATAATGTTATCCGTAATCAAAAACGTCACTCCATCTCCTATCTTGTAACTCATTTCTATCCTTCCTATAGCTTCTATTAACTGCTAGTCCTGTCCATCCCTAAGCCACATCTCTGCAAATTCTATGATATCCAAATCCCATGTTCCCAACCATTCTCTGAGTTCATCTGCTTTACCTGATAGGTCTCTTGCATTGAAATAAATGCAGTTTAATTTATCAGTCCTATCTCGTTCTCTGCTTTGTTCCTGCCTGCCCTGACAGTTTGACTTGCTCTTTTTCCCAACTGTACCAGCCTCAGATTGATCTCTTTCCTCACTATCTCTCTGGGTCCCACCCCTCCCAACTGTATAAGTTGAAATCTTCCCAAGCAGCTCTAGCAAATCTTCCCACCGTATGTTAGTCCCCTTCCAATTCAGGTGCAATCTGTCCTTCTTATACAGGTCCTTCTGATACAGGAGATCCAATTATCCAAAAATGTGAATCCTTCGCCCCTGCACCAGCGCCTCAGCCAAGCATTTATCTGAGAAACTTAATAATGATCACCTTCAACCGCTTGTGGCACTGGGAGTAGTCCAGACATTACAACCCTTGAGGGCCTTCTTCCTAAATTGCTGTTTAACTTCCTATATTCTCTCTTCAGAATCTCATCCTTTTTTCTTCCTATGTCATTATTTTCAATGTGTACAATGACATCCTGCTGGTCACTCTCCCCTTTGAGAATATTCTGCAGCCTCTCCAAGATATCCTTGATCCTGGCACCCAATGTTTTCCTCTATTGTTCTGTCAGCATTCTGAAGGGAGTCTTCCCTTCTTGCTACTTTAGTCCATTCCTTCATCACCCCCAAAACATTATTACCCTTCCTTCAGCAATTTCTCTTTCAAGGTGTAACACTGTCCATTTACCTTCTCTCTGTTCTCTCTCCTTTCAGGTGAAGCAGCAACTTACCTTTTTTTTGATATATTCTATGTATTTGCTGCTCACAATGCAGTCTATTCTACAATAGGGAATCCAAATGCAGAACAGTTAACCGCTTTGTGGAATACCTCCACTCAGTCAGCAAGCACGATGATGCCAATGTTCCACTTATTTCTTATTTCAACATACCAAATTGCTCTCATGTTCATTTCTGTCCTAGGGTTTTTAAGTATTCATTCATGGGATGTGGGCAACTCTGCCTGAGCCAGCATTTACTAGCCATCCCTATTTGCTCTTTGGAAGGTGATCATTATTAAGTTTCTAAGAAGGACCAGGAGCTTGAAACATGAAATAGTTAGAGTTTCATTATGGTTATGTTTTGACAGCAAGATTTAGGTCATGTGATCTGACCCTGAAAGTGACAGTCTACCTTACTTAGACAAATACACATATCCCTTCCCGTTACATCAGAAATTTCTGCAATTAAGACAATCACAAAATTTACAATCATAGATGCAACAGTCAGTAGGTAAGAGGTTCTCAATGAGTCAATTCGTGTGTGACTGTCAGCACAGATCACATGTCTGTCTCACATTGCTTTAATCTCTCATGTTTTGGAACGTACTCGGAACGTTGCCTGTTGTTGTCTTTCCTTAGAAGACCGAATGTTCGGAGATTTACACAATGTTGTGGCATTCTTCGCTAAGGGACTGTGTGACAGATGGCTTCACTTCTGTGGTTCTTCCTGTGATCTTGTCACAAAGTACTATGTTCATCACTTTTGATAGTATTGGATCATTGCTGGTGTATTTCTTAACTTACCCTGCCATTACTGGAGTGTTCTGTACTTGTTTGAAGTAGAAAATATTTACACAAGGTCTGTTTGTAGTTGACTCATTTGGAAAAGGTAACCTAGCAATACCATCATTTTCCTATGTAAACGTTAATTGTGTAAGTGTGAGATGATAGTAACAACACTCACCTCTCGATATGGCTTACTGCAGGAGAAGGTATCTCTGCATGATGCCAAAACATTGTGGTTAATGATCTATGATCTTTTAATAGCATAACTTCCTGGCCAACAGGTTTAATGGAATCATCTAATGCCAACAATGATTCCTAGAGGTTCTTTTCTCTATTCTTCAATTTTGCTTTGCTTAATAATCTTGATGCAAAAGCTATTGACTTTTCTTCACTATTGAGCAATATGTGAGAAATGATTGCTCCCACTCCATATGGTGATGCATTGCATGCTAGTTGTAATGTAGCTTTGGGTCAAAATGGGTGAGGACTTCTGACTATAATAAAGCTTCTTTGTCTCGTATAAAGGATTTTTCACATTTATCTTCCCATTTGCAATTCTTGATTTGGCATAATAAATTGTGTAATGAATTGAGAATGGTTGCAAGATTTGGGATAAATTTGCCATACCAATTGAGCAAGCCCAAAAATGAGTGTAGTTGATTTACATTTGTAGATGCTGATGCCTCAGTTATGGCTTTTACTTTTGAAGGTGGCTTCTGTAGTCCCTTAGCATCAATGACATGGCCTAAATATTTGATGTAAATTGTCAAAAATTCACATTTGTCTTTCCTCACTCTTAGGGCATAATTTTTAAGTCTCTGCAGAGTAGCATCTAAATTATGGAGATGCACTTGTTTTTGTTTCTCCCATGACTAAAACATTGTCTAGGTAACTCTGGACTCTCCAATCATTTAAAATTTGATCCATGGCACATTGAAATAACGTAGGTGTAGATGTGATTTAAAGGAAAGTCCCTTGTTTTGGAGAGTCCTTTATGTGTTGCAATCATCAAGTATTTCTGTGACTCAGGATTTACATTCATCTGGAGATAGGCTTGACTAAAGTCAAATTTGCTGAAAAGCTGACCTCAGCTGGTCCAGTAAAGAGGTCATAGGACATAGAACATTACAGCGCAGTACAGGCCCTTCGGCCCTCGATGTTGCACAGACCTGTCATACCAATCTGAAGCCCATCTAACCTGCACTATTCCGTGTACATCCATATGCTTGTCCAATGATGACTTAAATGTACTTAAAGTTGGCGAATCTACTACCATTGCAGGCAAAGCATTCCATACCATTACTACTCTCTGAGTAAAGAAACTACCTCTGACATCTGTCCTATATCTATCACCCCTCAATTTAAAGCTATGCCCCCTTGTACTCGCCGTCACCTTTCTTGGAAAAAGACTTGCCCTGTCCACCCTATCTAACCCTCTGATTATCTTATATGTCTCTATTAAGTCACCTCTCAACCTTCTTCTCTCTAACAAAAACAACCTCAAGTCCCTCAGCCTTTCCTCGTAAGACCTTTCCTCCATACCAGGCAACATCCTAGTAAATCTCCTCTGCACCCCTTCCAAAGCTTCCATAGTCTTCTTATAATGCGATGACCAGAACTGTACACTAGAGTTTTGTACAGCTGTTGCATAACCTCATGGTTCCGGAACTCGAACACTCTGTTAATAAAATCTAAAACACTGTATGCATTCTTAAAAACCCTGTCAACCTGGTGGCAACTTTCAAGGATCTGTGTACTTGGACACCGAGATCTCTCTGCTCATCTACACTACCAAGAATATTGCCATTAGCCCAGTACTTTGCATTCCGGTTACTCCGACCAAAGTGAATCACCTCCCACTTGTCCGCATTAAACTCCATTTGCCACCTCTCAGCCCAGTTCTGCAGCTTGTCTATGTCTCTATGTAACCTACTACATCCTTCGTCACTATCCACAACTCCACCGTCCTTAGTGTCGTCTATAAATTTACTAACCCACGCTTCTACGTCCTCATCCAGGTCGTTTATAAAAATGACGAACAGCAGTGGACCCAACACCGACCTTGTGGTACACCACTGGTAACTGGACTCCAGGATGAACATTTCCCATCAACCACCACCCTCTGTCTTCTTCCAGCAAGCCAATTACTGATCCAAACTGCTATATCTCCCACAGTCCCATTCCTCCGCATTTTGTACAATAATGGTTATGGATTAAAGGTGAAGAATATTGCTTAGCACACAGTACCAGATTAATGATGTATACCAGTTCATCTTGTTCCATAACTGGTACGATAGACATGGTCCAATCAATCACTCACATTGCAGGTTCAAGGACTTCAGTCTTGACCAGCTTCTCTAATTCTGCCTTGGCCTTTGGTCTGATTGCATAAGGTACTGATCTAGCCTTGCAACACTATCACCTTTGATTTGCAATTTGACAGAGGTTGTTTGGATGCTCCTGGAGCCTATTTGAAAACAATAGCATGTTTCTTTAGAATTTGATCAGCTGCAAAAACTGACAAGTGGCTTACTTCAACCCAGTTGAGTTTGATTTTCTCCAACCATGTTCTTCGCAATAAAGCTGGAAAATTTCCTTTGAAAATGTGCAAGGACAAATCTTCAAACTGACCATATAACTGAATGTTAAGAGTGATACAATCGTATAAAGGCACCACTACACCTTTGTATTTTCTGAGGACAATTTTGACAGTTGCAGTGTAATGTGACTCAGCTCCTTTTAATACACACTTTTCGGTATCAATGAAACTGCCACGCCAGTGTCCATATCCATTCCTACCAGGTTGCTATTCAGTAAGGAAATGACACAGTATTGCTATTGTCAGGAAAAGCCAGCATGTTGAATAACAGCTTTTCTTTGGACTGAGAGGCTGGGCTTCTCATGCCCTTTTGAACCATGTAGAAATTTTTGGAGGACATGGCTGGCATGATATGATCTGAGTGCTTCCCAATTTGTTAACCCATGTAACATATACTATAATGATTGGGTTCTTGTTGAGACAGATGTCCTTAAGATTATTAACAACATTAACTACTTAGATTGCTACAATATGACAGATTTATGCATAGTCTTGATTCTGTGCTTACTGCTGTTATGTACATTACATACTCATACTGAGTGACTGAACAAACTACACTGATTCCATTGTACTGAGAAAGTAACTAAAAGCAAGGCAAGTACATTTATACCAGAACACTATATGTCATGAACTATCTTAAAGGTACACTGCCTGTCTGATCTGGAATTTATGCAATCACACACCAACTCTCTATCCTTCTAAAGTAGGGGAACTCCTTTTTTTAGAATGTACAATATGCATATATATTAATGTCTATATCACACAGGTGGTGCTACTTTGTCTGGGCTCAGTGACCCCAAAAAGTAACACTGCTGCATTTGCATTGGTTAGCTCTAATTGCTTTGCAAACCACAAACAGCATTGTTTTCTTTGTTTAAAGCAGTGTCTAGTTTGTTCATTTTCAGTCTACAGTCCAAAAGCAAAAAGGTATCATTTTTAACTGTACTTCCAGTGTGGTAAACTTTGCTAGATCATAATATTGAAGAACTCAATGGCTGGATAATTAAACGTTTTTGAGAGACTGAAAAATATTCTGGTGATCTTTCTGCCATGTGTACGGAAGATTTTGAAGCAAGATACCTTGGTCAAAAATTTCAGTACATACAGGCATAAAGGCTTGGTGATACTTAGCCTTGTGACATAGGCACCTTCTGTATATCTTCTCTTTAGAAAGGACCAGGTCTAATATTGGTTGACAAATAGATTGAACCAAAGAAATTGATTTGGGGGTTATTGATTATTTGACATGTTTACTATTGAAAACAAGACCATGTTTTCATACACTGTAAAGACCTTATGCTCATATTTAGTTCTTTTGAGAACTACAATATTATCTGTGATACAGAGACAACGTAGTAGATTCTCAATGATACAGTCCAAATGTAGTTGGAATATAACCTGCATGATCGGTGATCCAACTGACAATGTGAGGAAACAATATCTTCTGAAAGGTGTTCTAAAAGTTGTCAGTTCCTGTGACTGGGGAAAAATGCATGGACAATATCCACCCATGGACTCTTCTGTGGTCATCTCTTTAATGCAATATTTAGTCACCTTGGATTTCTTTACTCAGAGAGTAGTAAGGGTATGGAATGCTTTGCCTGCAATGGTAGTAGATTCGCCAAGTTTAAGTGCATTTAAGTCGTCATTGGATAGGGATATGGATGTACATGGAATAGTGTAGGTTGGATGGGCTTCAGATTAGTATGACAGGGCGGTGGAACATCGAGGGCTGAAGGGCCTGTACTGCGCTGTAGTGTTCTATGTTCTACGTTCTATGTTCTAAACATGTATAGTTCTATCTTCAAAATACAAGTAATAAAGCTGCACAAATCAGTGTGATGCTCAACTTTCCAAATGATTTTTTTTGTACAATGGAATCCAATTCCAGTTTGAGCTTTTCTTGAGTTTGAATGATGTACTTACAAAGAAGGTCAATACTGGGTAGGGTGATATCTTTCAGTTGTAACACTACTTCACCTTTAGGTTGCTAATAGTATCAAATCACAGTCTTAACAAAGGTTAGTCAGGTCATAGATATTGCAACCTGGAATCTTTGGTGCTATAGCTGATGGTTTGGATATACTCTGGACTATGATCATGTCTGTAACCATGCATGCTGGTAGACTGAAAATAGAAGGCTATGCTGTATCAGCAACATAATAAATTTCAGCTGTCCACCCCAACAGTTGTATCAACATTTAAGATGGATAATGCCATCGCAACAGATATCACTTAAGTAGTTTGCTTATCATATGTGAACTGCACTACATTGAGCCAGTTTCCTGATTACATTTCTTTTAAGAAGCATTGAATGTTAAAATTTGAACTTGCAACAATGTCAATCTTAGTGATTAGTGCATTTTTCCATACATTTTGTGGTATATCACTTGGATGTGCAAATCTGGACCCCCAGGAAGGGCCTCTCGGTTCCGCAATTGGTCAAATGAACACTAGCAGCTCAGTCTGGATCAGCAAGATTTAACAATTTATTACGACACTGGGCATAGGTTATCCAGCAACACAGGGGTTAAGCACCTCTGTGTACTCTGGAAAAGCTGTGCACTTTAGCTTAAAATACAGTCAACTTTTATAGGTCTCTGAACAAACAGAACAGCCTTAATTGCAAAACTAATCCAATAAAATGAAATAAAATGATATTATGGACAACAGGTTAACCCAGTGGTATTTCCTGGGAACCAACTTTGTTTCGCACATTTTATCTCTCTGCACCTGCGTCTACAAGGCCAGCTAGGATGGTTAGTAATGTCCTATCTAGCTTAGTTAATTCCATACTGTGAAGGGAGCATTGTCTGCTAATCTTTGATTCGATTAGCTCACGAATGCAGCTTTTAGTAGGTGAAAAGCCATTTTAAACAGTTAATTTGCAGCCTAGAAGCCATTTTATTATGTTACTTTATGTTACTTGCATTGAGAAGCCATTTTGTAGTTAGTAAAGGCGTGCATTAAAAGGTTACTTCCGCAACAGCCTAAATCCAGATTTTTGATCCTCAGCTGAAAGTAAAAGCCTCATTTTTTTCTAATGGTATCTGTGTAATAAATCAAATTGACTGCATATAATGTTTGACAGGTGAAGCAATTGTACAAATTCCAGACTAAACAGACATTGTATCTTTAAGAGATCCACATGACATCATACCAGCCAGGTTCCAGTATAAACATAGAAAATAGAAACAAAGAGGCCAAATCATTGAAAGTTTTCAAGGAGGAGTTAGATTCAGTTCTCAGTGCTAAAGGAGCCACTTAGCTCCCCTATGCAATACAATTATGGCTGATTCTCTGACTTTGTACCTTGTTCCTGCTTTCTCCCCATAACCTTTGATTCCTTTAATACTGAGAACTGAGTCTAACTCCTCCTTGAAAACTTTCAATGATTTGACCTCTTTGGTAGTGAATCTCATAAGAAATTTCTCCTCATCTTAGAGCCAAATGGCCTACCTCTTATGCTTAGGCTGTGACCCCCCTGATTCTGGTCTCCCCAATCATCATGAGCATCCTTCCTGCATTTACCCTGTCTATGCTTGTTAGACTTTTATAGGTTTCTATGAGATCCCCATTTATTCTTCTAAAGACCAGTGAACATAATCCTAACCAATCCAGTCTCTCTTCATATGCCAGTCTGCCATCTCAGAAATCTATCTGATAAACTTTTGTTACACTCCCTCCAAAGCCAGAAAATCCTTTCTCAGATACAGTGACCAAAACTGCACAAAGTACTCCAAGTGTGACTACATCAAGGCCCTGTGCAATTGCAGCGACAATTGCAGCTCCTGTACTTGAATCCTATTGCTATGAAAGTCAACATACCATTTGCCTTCTTCCCCAATATATTGCCATTCAGATAATAATCTGCCTTCCTGTTTTTCCTACAAAAGTGGTTAAGTTCACATTTATCCACACTTACCTCATCTGAGATGAATTTGCCCACTTGCTCAACTTGTCCAATTCCTATTGAAATATTTCTAAACCCTCCTTACAGTTCAACTTCTCATCAACTTGACTGTTATCTGAGAATTTGGAGATAATACATTTAGTTCCTTCATCCAAATCATGAAAATATATTGTGAGTAGCTGGGGTCTTTGCATTGATTCCTGTGGTATTCCACTAGTCACTTCCTGCCAATCAGAAAAGACCCATTTATTCCTACTGTTTGTTTTCAGTCTGTCATCTAGTTCGCTATTCATGTCAGTACACCACCTCAGTTCCAAGGACTTTAACTTTCCATGCTAATCTCTTATGCGGGACCTTATTGAAAGTTTTCTGAAAGTAAAAAAAATCAAATCCACTGCCTCCCACTTATCAACACTATTAGTTATATCTGTAAAAAATTCTTCCTTTTGTTTAAATGTTGTGATTATTTTAGCTACTCTCTAACCCATACAAACTGTTCCAGAATCTATAGGAGCTTGAAAGATGATCATCAATATATCCACTATTTCTAGGGTCGTTTCTTTTGGCCTTGGAGATTTATTGACCTTTATTCCCATCAATTTCCCTAGCACCATTTGCCTACTAATACTGATTTCCTTCAGTTCTTCCTTCTCCCTAGACACTGCATTCCCTGAATTTTTGGGGTGTTATTTATGTGTCCCTTTCTGAAGACAGAACCAAAATATGTAATTAAGTGTTCGGCCATCTCTTGCGTTCCCATTATAACTTGCCTTGTTTCTGATTGTAGGGTCCTACATTTGTCTTCACTATTTTTCACTTCACATAATTATAGCAGCTTTTACAATTAGTTTGTATGTTCCCCACATATTTAATCTCATGGTCTATTTAATAAATCCCAATTTGTCCTTTTATTTTAAAAAAGTCCTTTTTTCCTCTTTTACTGAAATCGAAATTGCTCCCAATCCTCAGGTCTTTATTTGGCCAATTTGTATTCCCCTTCCTCGGGCCTTATACTATCCCTAATTTCCCTTGTTACCCATGATCGGAGTATCTCTTCCATTTTACTTTTGTGCCACATAGGAATGAAAAATTGTTGCAGTTCCTCCATGCACTCTACCATTGCCTATCCACTGTGACCCCTTTAAGCAACTTTCCCCAATTTATAGTCGCCATTTTGCACCTATAACATTGCTGTTTCCCTTATTTAGTTTCAGGACCCTCGTCTCAGAATCAGCCACATCACTCTCCACCTTAATGAAGAGTTCCATCATATTCCCCAAAAGGATTTTGCAAAGCTAGATTGCTACTTGTTCAATGACAAACTTACTCAGAAAGATGAATTTATAAAAGTTTAGTATAAATTCCTTGTTGTTGCATTATTTTCTTTGATTAATAAAGCCAATAACTCTATATTCTAATGGTTTAGTTTGCCTGAAATTTGTAATTATCTTCCTCATTGTTGACTGTCTTTCTGATTTGCACGTCAATTACAAATTTCAAAATTCTGCTGCATGCCCAGGTCATCCTAACATTGGACAACTGAATACTTCCCTCTATTCCATAGAACAAACATTCATCATTACTTTCTGTTTTTTTGACTTTTTTGCCAATTTTGTACCTATGTTGCTACTGTCATTTTAGTGCTATGGAGTTTCATTTTATTAACAAGGGTGAAATAGAGTATTTCATCAAACACTTTTGAAAGTTCAAGTGTTTGGAAGTTCAGATATTTTAAAAGTTCAGATATTCCCATATCATAACACTCCCTCAAGAAGGTGGACAGGTGACCATTCATATCTTGAAGGATAAGCCCATGGGTTAATCTGATAATGAGGGTACATCAATATGCTGAATGACAAGGAATGACTGGACTTTGCAAAAATGGTGGAAATGGCATGTAACTGGGAAATAATAAATACTTCTAAACACAAAAATGATTTCTTGTGTATTTCTCCTATTCCATTCAGAAAATGACAAAATATCTATCTAGGATTGTTTAATGTATCATTTTATCACTGTAATCTTTTGCTGTAAATTCTGTCTTATGGTCCTGCTTCACAATCACCTGATGAAGAAGCAGCACTTCGAAAGCTAATGCTTCAAAATAAGCCTGTTGAACTATAACCTGGTGTTGGATGATTTTTAACTCTGAATAAAACTTTGCTGCTGATCCAGACTTTGACACCAGAGGGCATCAAATAAATACAATGGCTTTAACTCAGTAGCAATTTATATATCACCATTTTGAATACCTCGATTGTACCTGCCTACACCACACTTCAAGGCAATGCATTGCAAACCCTAACTATTAGGTTAGGTTCCCTATAGTGTGTAAACAGGCCCTTCAGCCCAACTAGTCCACACCAACCCTCTGAAGAGTAACTCATTCCCCTCTGACTCATGCACCTAACACTATGGGCAATTTAGCATCACCAATTCACCTGGCCTGTGGGAAAAAAGCAGAGCAAACCCATGCAGACACAGGGAGAATGTGCAAACTCCACACAGACAGTCTGTCCGAGGTTGGAATCAAACCTGGAACCCTGGTGTTAGGAGGCAGCAGTGCTAACCGCTGAGCCAGAATGCCACAGCTATTTGAGTTATTTTTCTCTCATCATATTTGTTTCTTTTACAAATTACTTACAGCTATGCTGTATTGTTCCTGATCCTTTTAGAAGGGAACAGTTTCTCTTTATCTACTCTGGGACCCTCAGGATTTTGAAAACGTCTTTCAAATCTACTTTTAGCCTTCCCCTCCAAAGAAAACAGTCCTAACTTCCAATCTATCATCATAACTAAGGTTTGTCATTCTCGTAAAGCTCTACTGCACTCTGTCCAATGTGTTCACACCCTTCCTAAAATGTGACACTCAAAACTGTACATAATAGTCTGGCTGAGGTATAATTAGTGTCTTTAACAAATTCAGCATAACCTCTTTGCACCTGTTCTGTCCTGTTATTAAAAATGCCCAGAGTATTATTTGCTTTATTAGCTACTAACTCTACCTGTCCTACTGCCTTTAGTGACTTATGCACAAATACACTCAGGTCTTTCTCCTCCTGCACATGCTTTAGGGGAGTGTCTTTATTTTATACCTCAATGTTCCTTCTACCAAAATGCATTTCCTCACACTGCTCTGCATTTAACTTCATCAGCAATCTACCTGCCGACTCTACCAAATTCTCAACTTTTTTTCTCGTTTTAACACTGTTGTCCTCACAATTTACAAATGACTAAATGGGGTAGCCCAGTGGTAATCAAACCCCACTATTTCCAGAGATGCCACAAAAGTTAAAGATTTTTAAAATTCATTTGTGGGATGTGGGTGTCGTTTACTGGCAAGCATATATTGCCCATCCAGTTGCCCCTGAGAAGATGGTGGTGAGCTAACTTCTTGAATCACAGTAGTCCACCTGCTGCAGGTTGCCCCATAATGCCATTAGAGAGAGAATTCTAGTTTTTTGATCGAGCAACAGTGAAGGGGTAGCGATATATTTCCAAGGCAGGATGGTGAGTGGCTTGGAGGGAAACTTGAAGCAGGGTTCCCATGTATCTCCTGAACTTTCCTTCTAGATGGAAGTGGCTGTGGGTTTAGAAGGTGCTGTCTTAGGATTTTTAGTGAATTTTTAACATAAGTACACACAACTCCCCAATTTACCTGATTTTCAGACCATGATAATTAGACACACCAAAGAGTACTCTCTGCCTGAGACTCCTTTTGTGTTTACATTAGTTACTGGCATTAATTTTTCTGATAAATCCCTACAGCCCTACAGATTTTAGATCAAGATGAAGAGCAGTAAAGTTTATGATGGTGATCAATATTTTTATTGATTTAGTTTTATTATTATGCCATTTGTGAAAGACAAATAATGCATTGATAGGGCATAGATCAGAGAACAAAAATAAATTAAGTTTGCTAAGAAAAGTAAGGCATTTGTCAAGGTTCCCCATGGGAGACTGGTTAGCAAGGTTAGATCTCAGGGAATACAAGGAGAACTAGCCATTTGGATACAGAACTGTCTCAAAGATAGAAGACAGAGGATGGTGGTGGAGGGTTGTTTTTCAGACTGGAGGCCTGTGACCAGTGGAGTGCTACAAGGATCGGTGCTGGATCCACTACTTTTCGTCATTTATATAAATGATTTGGATGTGAGGTATAGTTAGTAAGTTTGCAGATGACACCAAAATTGGAGGTGTAGTGGACAGCGAAGAAGGTTACCTCATATTACAACGGGATCTTGATCAGATGGGCCATTGGGCTGAGGAGTGGCAGATGAAATTTAATTTAGATAAATGCAAGATGCTGTATTTTGGGAAAGTAAATTTTAGCAGGGCTTATACACTTAATGGTAATGTCCTAGGTAGTGTTGCTGAACAAAGAGACCTTGGAGTGCAGATTCATAGCTCCTTGAAAATAGAGTCGCAGGTAGATAGCATAGTGAAGAAGGTATTTGGTATGCTTTCCTTTATTGGTTAGAGTATTGAGTACAGGAGTTGGGAGGTCATGTTGCAGCTGTACAGGACATTGGTTAGACCACTTTTGAAATATTATGTGCAATTCTGGTCTCCTTCCTATCGGAAGGATGTTGTGAAACTTGAAAGGGTTCAGAAAAGATTGACAAGGATGTTGCCAGGGTTGGAGAATTTGAGCTATAGGGAGAGGTTGAATAGGTTAGGGCTGTTTTCCCTGGAGCATCAGAGGCTGAGGAATGACCTTATAGAACATAGAACATAGAAAGTTACAGTGCAGTACAGGCCCTTTGGTCCTCGATGTTGCACCAATCTATGAAATTAATCTGATGCCCATCTAACCTTAACTGTTCCATTATTTTCCATATCTATGTCCAATGCTCATTTAAATGCCCTCAACGTCAGTGAGTCGACTACTGTTGCAGGCAAGCCGTTCCACACCCCTACTACTCTCTGAGTAAAGAAACTACCCCTAATGTCTGTCCTAAAACTATCACCCCTCAATTTAAAGCTATGTCCCCTCGTGTTAGCCTTCACCATCCAAGGAAAAAGGCTCTCACTGTCCACCCTGTCTAACCCTCTGACTATCTTATACGTCTCTATTAAGTCACCTCTCAATCTTCTTCTCTCTAATGAAAACAGCCTCAGTTTCCTCAGCCTTTTCTCATAAGACCTTCCTTCCATACCAGGTAACATCCTAATAAATCTCCTCTGAATCCTTTCGAAAGCTTCCACATCCTTCCTATAATGCTGTGACCAGAACTCCACACAATACTCCAAGTGCAGTCTTACAAGTGTCTTGCACAGCTGAAGCACGACCTTGTGGTTCCTAAACTCAATCCCCCTACTAATAAATGCCAACACACCATATACCTTCTTAACAACCCTATCAACCTGACAGAGCAGATTGCAGCACTGATGAAAGAACTCAATGACCTCAGGCTCATCTGAGAGAATGAGATCTTTCTGGACAGGACCTTCAGCGAGGTTATTACACCGACCATACCAGAAGGGAGTAGAAGGGAGAAGATGGTGAGGAAGGCAGAGAGGAGCCAAGTGCAAGAGACCCGAGTGGAAGTACCTTGTCAGAAACAGAAGAGGGACGGGTTGCACCTTAATAGGCGGGGGACCAGCATTCTGGCAGGCAGGTTTGCCACTGCAACACAGCTGCATTTAAACTAAATAGCAGGGGGGAGGGGACAAACTTGAGGTTTAAGAAGGAAATTGAAGGGAAAATTAGAACAAGAAAAGTCAAGAATCTTTTGGAAAAAGTAGAGACAGACGACACTGCCAGTCCGCGAGGCGGTCAGGTCTGCCAATCAAAGGTTGGTGTGAAGGCAGAGCCGAGGAGTCAGACATCACACAGAGCCGTGTTAATAGAGGACTCCATAGTGATAGTAACTGAACAGGGTTTCTGTGGCAACAGGCAGGATTTGAGGATGGTGTGTTGCCTTCCTGGTGCCAGGATTAAGGACATCGCAGACAGAGTGCAGGAAATCCTCAAGGGCAAAGTGAAGAGCCAGAGGTGGTATATGTCGGCACAAATGATGTCAGGAAGAAGATGAGGGACATTCTACAGCGGGACTTCGGAGAACTCAGAAGAAAGCTGAAAAGCAGGATGTCCAGGGTGGTTATCTCCAGTTTGCTTCCAGTTCCACGGGCTGGAGAGGCCAGGAACAGGGAGATAATGGACTTGAATGTGTGGCTGGGGAACTGGTGCAGGAAGCAAGGATTTAAATTCTTGGATCACTAGGGTATGTTTTGTTGTAAGGATAAATTATACAAGAGGGACGGGTTGCACCTTAATAGGTGGGGGACCAACATTCTGGCAGGCAGGTTTGCCACTGCAACACAGCTGCGTTTAAACTAAATAGCGGGGGGAGGGGACAAACTTGAGGTTTAAGAAGGAAATTGAAGGGAAAGTTAGAACAAGAGAAGTCAAGAAAGACAATGATATCAATGGAGGAGAAAACTCAAAAAGGGATCATGCCGTAAGGTTGAGTGAAATAGGGATTGATACGAAAGGTGAGGGCAGTAACAAATTTAAAATATTATATATGAATGCATGAAGCATTAGAAATAAGGTAGATGAGCTTGAGGCTCATTTGGAAATTGGCAGTTACGATGTTGTGGGGATAACGGAGACATAGCTTCAAGTGGAAAGGGCCTGGGAAATGAATATTCAAGGCTATGCATGCTATCGTAAGGACAGACTGACGGGCAGAAGGGGTGGGGTGGCCCTGTTGGTAAGGAATGATATTCAGTCCCTTGACCTAGAATCAGGGGATGTAGAGTCAATATGGATAGAGCTGAGAAATTCTAAGGGTAGAAAGACCCTCTTGGGAGTTATCTACAGGCCCCCAAACAGTAGTCTGGATGTAGGGTGTAAGTTGAATAAGGAGCTGAAATTGGCCTGTCGCAAAGATATTACTACAGTTGTTATGGGGGATTTCAACATGCAGGTAGACTGGGAGAATCAGATGGTACTGGACCACAAGAAAGGGACTTTGTGGAGTGCCTCCGAGATGGATTCTTAGAACAGCTGGTGCTGGAGCCTACCACGGAGAAGGCAATTCTGGATCTGGTGTTGTGCAACAAACCGGATTTGATCAGGGACCTCGAAGTGAAGGAACCATTAGGAGGTAGTGACCATAATACAATAAGCTTTAATCTGCAATTTGAAAGGGAGAGGGTACAATCAGAAGTGACAATATTTCAGTTGAATAAAGGGAACTATGGAGCTATGAGGGAGGAGCTGGCCAAAGTTCAATGGTGCAATACCTTAGCAGGGATGGCAGTTGAGCAACAATGGCAGGTATTTCTGGGTAGAATGCAGAAGATGCAGGATCAATTCATTCCAAAACGGAAGAAAGATCCTAAGAGGAGGCAGGGGTGGCCGTGGCTAACAAGGGAAGTTAAGAAACATATAAAGTCAAAAGAGAAAAAGTCTAACATAGCAAAGATGAGTGGGAAAACGGAGGATTGGGAAGCTTTTAAAGGACAGCAGAGGATTACTAAGGAGGAAAGACGCAGAGAAAAAATGAGGTACGAATGTAAACTGGCCAAAAATATAAAGGAGGATAGTAAAAGCTTTTTTAGGTATGTGAAAGGAAAAAAAAATGGTTAAGACTAAAATTGAGCCCTTGAAGACAGAAACGGGTGAATATATTACGGGAAACAAAGAAATGGCAAAAGAGTTGAATTGGTACTTCAGATCTGTGTTCACTGGGGAAGACACAAGCAATCTCCTAGAGGTAACAGTGGCTGAAGGACCTGAACTGAAGGGAATTTATATTTGCCAGAAAATGGTGTTGGAGAGACTGTTAGGTCTGAAGGCTGATAAGTCCCTGGGACCTGATGGTCTACATCCCAGGGTACTGAAGGAGGTGGCTCTAGAAATTGTGGATGCGTTGGTGATTATTTTCCAATGTTCTATAGATTCAGGATCAGTTCCTGCAGATTTGAGGGTGGCTAATGTTGTCCCACTTTTTTTAAGAAAGGAGGGAGAGAGAAAGCAGGGAATTATAGACCAGTTAGTCTGACCTCAGTGGTGGGAAAGATGCTGGAGTCAATTATAAAGGATGAAATTACGACACATCTGGATAGCAGTAGCAGGATAGGTCAGAGTCAGCATGGATTTATGAAGGGGAAATCATGCTTGACTAATCTTCTGGAATTTTTTGAGGATGTAACTCTGAAGATGGACAAGGGAGATCCAGTAGATGTAGTGTACCTGGACTTTCAGAAAGCCTTTAATAAAGTCCCATATAGGAGGTTAGTGAGCAAAATTAGGGCGCATGATATTGGGGGCAAAATACTGACTTGGATTGAAAATTGGTTGGCTGACAGGAAACAAAGAGGAGTGATAAACGGCTCCCTTTCGGAATGGCAGGCAGTGACCAGTGGAGTACTGTAGGGATCAGTGCTAGGACCGCAGCTTTTTACAATATACATTAATGATATAGATGATGATATTAAAAGTAATATTAGCAAATTTGTTGATGATACAAAGCTGGGTGGCAGGGTGAAATGTGAGGAGGATGTTAGGAGATTACAGGGTGACCTGGACAGGCTAGGTGAGTGGACCGATGCATGGCAGATGCAGTTTAATGTGGATAAATGTATGGTTATCCACTTTGGTGGCAAGAACAGGAAGGCAGAGTACTACCTAAATGCAGTCAAGTTAGATAAAGGGGCAGTACAACGAGATCTAGGTGTTCTTGTACATCAGTCAATGAAAGCAAGCATGCAGGTACGGCAGGCAGTGAAGAAAGCTAATAGCATGCTGGCCTTCATAACATGAAGAATTGAGTATAGAAGCAAAGAGGTTCTTCTGCAGCTGTACAGGGCCCTGGTGAGATCGCAGCTGGAATATTGTGTGCAGGTTTGGTCTCCAAATTTGAGGAAAGACATTCTGGCTATTGAGGGAGTGCAGTGTAGGCTCACGAGGTCAATTCCCGGAATGGCGGGACTATCTTACGTTGAAAGATTGGAGCGACTGGGCTTGTATACCCTTGAATTTAGAAGGCTGAGAGGGGATCTGATTGAGACATATAAGATTATTAAAGGATTGGACACTCTGGAGGCAGGAAGCATGTTTCCGCTGATGGGTGAGTCCTGAACCAGAGGACACAGTTTAAAAATAAGGGTTAGGTCATTTAGAACAGAGTTGAGGAGAAACGTCTTCACCCAGAGGGTGGTGGGTGTATGGAATGCTCTGCCCCAGAAGGCTGTGGAGGCCAAGCCTCTGGATACTTTCAAGAAAGAGTTGAATAGAGCTCTTAAGGATGGTGGAATCAAGGGTTATGGGGATAAGGCAGGAACAGGATACCGATTGAGGATGATCAGCCATGATCATAATGAATGGTGGTGCTGGCATGAAGGGCAGAATGGCCTACTCCTGCACCTATTGTCTATTGTCTACAACCTGGATGGCAACTTTCAGGGATTTATGCACCAGGACTCTGAGATCTCTCTGTTTATCTACACTGCCAAGAATTTTACAATTAGCTCAGTACCCTGCATTCCTGTTATTTCTTCCGAAGTGAACTACCTCACATTTTTCTGCATTGAACTCCATTTGCCACTTCTCAGCCCAGCTCTGCATCTTACCTATGTACTTCTGTAACCCACAACATTCTTCGGCACTATCCACAACTCTTCCTACCTTAGTGTCATTCACAAATTTGCTAATCCTTCCTTCTACGCCCACATCCAGATCATTTATAAATATGACAAATAGCAGTGGCCCCAAAACAGATCTTTGTGGTACACTACTGGTAACTGAGCTCCAGGATGAACATTTCCCATCAACCACCATTCTCTGTCTTCTTTCAGCGAGCCAATTTCTGATCCAAACCACTAAATCACCTTCAAACCCGAAACTCCATATTTTGTGCAATAGCCTACTGTGTGGAACTTTATGAAACACCTTTCTTAAGTCCATATACGCCACATCAACCACTTTACCTTCAACTACTTGTTTTGTCACCTTCTCAAAGAACTCAATAAAGTTAGTGAGGCACAACCTACCCTTCACAAAACTATGTTGACTATCCCTAATCAACTTCTTCCTTCTCAGATGATTATAAATCCTATCTCTTATAATCTTTTCCAACATCTTACCCACAACTGAAGTAAGGCTGACTCGCCTAAAATTATCAGGATTGTCCTCACTCCCTTTCTTAAACAGGGAACATTTGCTATCCTCCAGTCTTCTGGCAGTACTCCTGTTGACAATGATGACATAAATATCGAAGCTAAAGACTGCAATCTCCTCCCTGGCTTCCCAGAGAATCTGAGGATAAATCCCATCTGGTCCAGGGGACTTATCTATTTTCAGATCTTCCAAAATTACTAAAAACTCCTTTTTGTCAACCTCAATCCCATCTTATTTTGTAGGCTGTATCTCCATATTGTTACTAACATTGCCATTTTCCTATGTAATACTGATGAAAAATATTCATTAACAGCTTCTCCTTTGCTCTCAGATGCCACACACAATTTTCCATTAGTATCTTTGATTGGCCCTAATGTTACTCTAGTCATTCCTTTATTCCTGATATACCTATAGAAGGCCTTAGGGATTTCCTTGATTCTATCTTTCAGAGGTTTTAAATTTTACATTATCTTAAATTATAGAAGTTTATAAAATCATGATGGGCATGGATAGGGTAAATAGACAAGGACTTTTCCCTGGGTTGGGAAAGACCAGAACTAGAGGACATAGGTTTAGGATGAGGGGAATGATATAAAAGAGTCCTAAGGGGCTACTATTTCATTCAGAGGGTGGTGCGTGTGTGGAATGAGCTGCCAGAGGAAATGGTGGAGGCTTGTACAATTGCAACATTTAAAAGGCATTTGGATGGGTATATGAATAGAAAGGGTTTGGAGGGATATGGGCCAAGTGCTGGCAGGTGCTACTAGATTGGGTTGGGATATCTGGTCGGCATAGATGGGTTTGACCAAAGGGTCTGTTTCCGTTCTGTACAGCTCTATGAATCTATGACTCGAATTAAAAATGGCAGATTTCACTTGGTTGCAATACTTTGCTTAACTTATAGCCTTAGTTCAAAATAATATTTTCAAAGCTTCAGTAGATCTTGAAAATCTTATGATTTTGACTTTAGATTGGATTTTGATTTATTGTAATGTGTCCTCAAGTACAAAAGTACAGGAGTTAGAGTGAAATGTGTATAATGTTGCCACACAAGGCACCATCTTGGGTACAAGTGCCTAGTACAGAATCTGAAGAACAAGGTAGAAAGAAAGAACAAAGTTAAAAGTTAAACCTTGCAATAATTATGGTATTGCATAAAACATATACAATAAGGTTAAAAATTACATATTGCATACATTTTTAGTTGTAGGTATAAAAATGAAATTTCAAACATTACAGTCAGTAGGAGGCAGCTTAAGGTAGCTGCATTTGCCGCTTGGCCTTCCAGATGGTGTTCCAACTTGTAATTGTACGCACTCAGAACACACACAGATGACAAGGACCACAAATTCGACTGGGACAACACAACGATCATAGGATTACCCAAACAGAGTACAGCCAGAGAATTTCTAGAAGACTCCATCAACAAGCACATTGACCTAGACCCAATATATTGGCCACTACAATGAATAACCGGAACCGGCAACTGGAAGTAGCAGGAATGGAACCAAATAAATTCCAAATGACGTAGTACAGCCGCGCTTCACAGGAAGCTCCAAAACAATGAAGATATCACCTAGGCAGGGGACGAAATGTTTGCAGTCAACTTCCAAAGATGACTGCCAAACCTTCCTTGTCTATAAAGGCATATTTCCCTTTGGCCTTTGCCCCTTTTGACTGTCCCTAGATCTTCCTGAAAAACTTTCATATATTTAATTAGGATTTCATTCAGGCAGCCATTTTCTAATTGAAAAATGTTGAGCCAGTCAAGTTGAATCTTTCTCAACCAATTTTGCCCCATCAAAGTTGGGCCCAAGGCCTTTACTACAATCTGTGTAACTAAATGGGCAGCACGGGGGCAAAGTGGTTAGCACTGCTGCCTCATAGTGCCAGAGACCCGGGTTCAATTCCCGCCTCAGGTGACTGTGTGGAGTTTGCACATTGTCTACGTGGGTTTCCTCTGGGTGCTCTGGTTTCCTCCCACAGTCCAAAAATGTACAGGTTAGGTGAATTGGCTTTGCTAAATTGCTTGTAGTGTTAAGTGAAGGATAAATGTAGGGGAATGGGTGTGGGTGGCGGGTCAGTGTGGACTTGTTGGACTGAAGGGCCTATTTCCACACTGTAAGTAATCTAATCGAAACCAGTTGCTTCTCAGAAGAGATCAGAACTGAAGTTGTACCTTTAATCTGTAGGGGTTCCCCAATACAGGTTCTCGGCCTAGCCAAAGTCTTTTGCAAATTTAAGAGTTGGAATCCACAGCGAATTTTGGTAAAGTCTGGTTCCATAACCATTGATACAGTTGTGCCGCTATCAACCTCCATTAGAACTGGTTGACCATTTAACCAGATATTTATTTTGATTGGTTCAGATCTGGATGTTGCTAAGCAATTTAACTCTTCCAAACCAGCTGGACTTTCCAGGATGTACATTCTCCGAGGTACCAGCCTGTTAGTTCTCTTACTCAGTTCAGGCCTAGTAGAATTCTTTTTCTGTCTCAAGTCCACATATTGGCAGCAACTACAATGGCTTGATGGTCTGGATCCTTGTTTGGCCAAGCCTTGGCTTTGTTTTGGGACTTTGGAGCTAATCTAGAGTCCCTCTGTTCAGGATGCGTCCTGACTGAGGCTATGTAATTACCTTCACTTAAATGTGTTCCTCAAGCTCAGTCAACCTGTTGAGGGTGTTCACTTATAAAAAAATACCCTATAACTCATAAGTTTTGCCTGCTGCATTTCCTATTGATAAAGCCAGTTGTAGTGCCTATTTGAAATCCAGTTGCACTTCAGCTAGTAGGCACTTTTGCATGGTCACATCATTAATCCCATACACCAATCATTTTGTCAGCATCTCACTTAGGTTAAACCAAAACCACATGCCTCTGCTAGTCGTCTGAACCTCATCAAACTTCCTGACATGGATTCGTCTGGTTCCTCAATTGCCAAGTAAAACCAATAGTGCTGCAGAATTAGAGGAGGCTTGAGATCATAATATTCCTTTGTCAACTCTTGAAAGATTTTCTCATCTGACGCCCCTAGGAAGGTTGGGCTTCTAATGACTGAAAAAGCTGTGGGTCCACAAGATGTCAGGAGAATTACTTGCTGCTTTTTATCTGCCCCAAAATCATTTGCTCAGAAAAAAAGCGGCATTCTTTCCATATACTGGGCCCAGTCTTTGACAGCAAGGTCGAACATGTCAAGCTTCTAAAATAGCAGCATAATACCAGAAAGGCTTACCCCAACTCAAAGACAGCTGTTGCGAGCGAATCTCTTCAAAAGTGTGTTTTTCTCTTGTTGCCACTGAAATAACTCCACAAAGGCCAGTATCCCATCATTAAGTCACCCTTTACTTGCATGTGCACAGTACATGACACTGACCCAGCTGGCTCAGAGCTGGCTCCTAGTGTGAACAGAACCCCTGCCACTCTTATTTATATCTGTCAGCCAGGACTCCCTGACTGGACCAGGTTAACATCCCCAGCCAGGGAACTCATATTCTATAAGGTTCACCTGGCCAACCTTCCAGTCACTACAGCATTCTCTGAGGTGTTTCTTGATTGGTTTTCTTGATTTATTAATTCATGAATTTACAGAGTGCAATTACAAAATTTGTGGATGACACAAAAATTGTAGTATTGTGAATATGAGTGGGATAATGATAGACTTCAAGAGGGAACAAACATGGAATGGGAATAAGTAACAGGTGAAATTTAATGCAGAGAAGTGTAAACTAATTTATTTTTATATGAAGAATTAGGAGAGGCAACATAATCTTCAGGGTACAATTCTAAAGATTGCATGGACTGAGTGTTTGGGGATTCATATACAGAAATCATTGAACGTGGCAAAACAGGTTGGGAAAGTCATTGAAAAGGCAAATGGGATCGGATCCTGGGCTCTTCAGTCAGAGGCATAATGAGCAAAAGCAAGAAAGTTATGGTAAAATGTTATAAAACATTGATTCACTCTTAACTGAGTTTGTGTCCTTTTCTGGGACTTGAGGAAGGATGTGAAGACTTTAAAGATGGTACAGAAAGCCTTGTGAGAATGATTTCAGGGATGAAAGATTTCAGATTTGACAATAGAGTAGAGAAATTAGGCTTGTTCTCCCTAGAGAAGAGAAGGTTGAGAGAAAGTTTGAAAGAGTGTTCACTATCATAAGTGTTAGATTAGATTAGATTACTTTACAGTGTGGAAACAGGCCCTTCGGCCCAACAAGTCCACACCGACCCGCCGAAGCGCAAACCACCCATACCCCTACATTTACCCCTTACCTAACACTACGGACAATTTAGCATGGACAATTTAGCATGGCCAATTCACCTGACCTGCACATCTTTGGAACTGTGGGAGGAAACCGGAGCACCCGGAGGAAACCCACGCAGACACGGGGAGAATGTGCAAACTCCACACAGTCAGTCGCCTGAGGCGGGAATTGAACCCGGGTCTCGCGCTGTGAGGCAGCAGTGCTAACCACTGTGCCACCGTGCCGCCCCGTGTTCTATATAGAATTGGAGAGACAGAGGAGACACACACTGAATGACAAAAGTTGGGATGGGAACATCAGGAAAATCGTTTGTATGTAGCAAGTGATTAATATCTGGAATGCAGTAACTGAGAGTTTGGTGGAGGCAGATAAAATTGTATCATTCAAAAGGCAATTAGATAAGCATCTGAAGAGAAAATAATTGTCACACAATAGGGAAAAGGAAGAAGAATGGGAATAAAGAGCAATGTTGTTCTTGCAGAGAGCTGGCATAGACATGAAGGTCTGAATGGCCTCCTTTAGCATCGTAACCATACTGTCATTCCTATAATCCTGGATACATAGGGATGACTCTACCTTTCTTAAATGAGGTCTCTAGATTAAGGGCAAAATACTGAGACAAATATTTGGCAAGAACATGTAAAAAGACAAGGTTGATCAAGTAGAAGTGGATAATGATTTAAAAGTTCCTCGATTTTAATAGGAAGACAGATTAACATTCTCTACTCTAGTGGGCCTCAGAGAAGGGATCTATGTATGCATTAGTGTTTAATAAGCAAAATATTAGTCGTCATATGCCGTGATGGATGAAGCACTGTTCACAATCACAAATATCCAGTGAACCAAGTGCTCCTTCAGCTGGTACAATGTGAGGCATTAAATTCAGGAAGCTTACATTTCCAAATAATGATATTGAAATTCTTCAGAAAGATATCTTGCTGAAAATTCTGTGAGGGAAAGAGATTTTAATAATAAACCAGATTTTAAAAGGTGACTTCTGCCAGTTTTGTATCAACTACTAAAAGCTTGTTAAAGAACATCAAAGCAAAATATTTTCCTAATTACTTTACCTAATGGAAACAACGTCATAGAGTCCTACAGCACAGATGTGGAAGTCCTAAGATCCTGCCCCACTAGCTACCTGATGAAGGAGCAGCGCTCCAAAAGCTTGTGCTTCTAAATAAACCTGTTGAATGATAGCCTGGTGTTGTGTGATTTTTAACAACTGCACGGAGATAAACTGGTCCATGATGACCAAAATGACCACGCTAACCCCATTTCCTTGGACTTGCCCCATATCCTTCAAATCCTTTCCTATTCATGTATTTGGCCAAATGCCTTTTAAATGTTGTTAATGTAACCGCCTCAACCACATCCATTGGCAGGTCATACCATATGCATATCCTGAAGAAGGGCTTATGCCCGAAACGTCGATTCTCCTGTTCCCTGGATGCTGCCTGACCTGCTGCGCTGTTCCAGCAACACATTTTCAGCATGTGCATAACACCCTCTGTGTAAAAAAGTTGCCCCTCAGGATCCCTTTTATTATTTCCCCTCTAACCTTAAACTGATGCCCTCTAGTCCTCAATTCCCCAACCCTGGGAAAAAGACAGAGTGCATTCACCCTATCCATGCCTCTCATGATCTTATACACCTTTATAAGATGTCCCCTCAGTCTTCTACTCTCTAAAGAAAAAAGTCCTAGCTTATTAACCTTTCCCTATAACTCAAACCATTGAGGCCAGGCAACATCCTTGTAAATTTCTTCTGCACTCTTTCCAATTTAATAACATCCTTCCTATAACAAGGTGACCAAAACTGAACACAATACTCCTAGTGTGTCCTCACCAATGTCCTGGTACAGGAGATTTTGCTGTCATTAGGAACTCTCACTAGTCTGGGGAATTTCCAGAAGTTTTATCATTGAATGTGTGACCATGTGACATTTCAACATATGATTTTGAATTTGTCTTACAATGGTTAGGCCTCCAGTGCTTTAATATCTTTGCTCATAGATTCACTCTCACAGTTCTTGGGCAAAATGTTGTCAGAACCCAGAGGCACACAAACAAAAATGGGAAACCAGGGGCAGGGAAAAGAGGACAGAATAGGAACAAAAACTGCAATGGGAGAAACATTGATTCCATTCACAGGAATTGCACCAATAACTAATTATAATAGTAGTAATAGTCAGATTTCCACTTTGACCCTTTGATAAGTCACTATTTTTAAAATAAATTAATTAATAAAAGTAAGCAATGCTGATAGGGCAGCATTTGTTGATCCTTCCTACTTGCCCTTGAGAAGGAAACGTGGTAGTAGTGGTAATCTGTGTTCTTTAACTGCAGCGGTTTTTGTGATGTAATGTACATTTAGGGTGCTGTTAGGAGAGCAGCTCTGAGACATTGGAGGAATGGTGATATAGTTCCCTGACAGGATGGTTTGTGACTTGGAAGGAAATTGCAAGTGCTGAGGTTCCCATGTCCTCAGTCAAATCAAGTGAGATATCCATCAGTCAGGGGATCTGGGTTCAGTAAGTCAAGGGCAGTCTTTAATATCAGTCCAGAGGTCTGGCCACGATCATTTATCTAGTCACGATGGTCAGGATCAGAATCGTTTCCTTATAGGGGTGAGGAGCCAAATGTTGAGCACTGGTCTTAGCTCTTTCTGACCTACTGTTTTCTCCTTGTATGGGAGAAAGGGATTGAGTAAGATGCAAATGTGTAGCATAGGTGTCAGTGCTAATGCAGATAGAGGGAAGGTGATGAGGTGTTCTGAATGAGTGAGTAGGTAACCACAGTGGCCATGCAGGGTTAGTGGTTGGGGGGGAAATAAGTTGGTTAAGAGTGAGTGAGTTGTTATGTATGATAGTGAGAATGGTAGATCATCAGACTTTGTGGGAAATGTGTGCAGTAGAAGACATAGAGTCAGTTTGAGATAGCAGATAAAAGATGGTAGACCTACCCCAGTGGGGCAGAGTTGGTCGTTGATCTTCTTCCTGCTCAATGTTCCTCCAGTTCGCTGAGACTGCACAGACCTGAGTGGGAACCTTAGACTAGGCAGGCAGGCAGGGCCTGACGTTGTGGTGTCTTCTGCTAATTCTGTGGGAACAGGATGTTCCTATTCTGCTGCACCCCATCCACCAAGATGTCCAAATTCTTGTGCACAAAGCTAGTGGCAATTTCCCCTTATCTACCATGTCTAGGGAAAATCTTATGAACCGTGGAGAGCAGCTGTAGATTGACAGCGCTTGAGGAGGTGCACAACAGCCTTTTAAAGATAATTCTTGTGCCAGGGTTCATGGGATATCCCAGTAGCAGTGAGAAAGTGAGTTCTTCAGATGCTGGAGATTAGAGTTGAACTGTGTGGTGCTGGAAAAGCACAGCCGGTCATTCCTGAGGAGTAGGAGAGTCGATATTTCAAGCATAAGCTCTTCATCAGGAATGAGAGACATTGCGACCTCAAAATTTTCTCCAGCCGCCTCCACCTCTGGGCTTACTTTTCCCATCAGGACACCCGCCCACCCTCCTGCCTCCATCAGGACCCCTTCTCCTGCCTCCAACACACCCCATCCACCTGGACACCCATGCTGGCCTGCTACCCACCTTCGATCTCTTCATCTCCAACTGCCACCGCAACATTAACTGCCTCAACCTGTTCACCCCTCTCACCCACTTCAGCCTCTCACCCTCACAACGAGCAGCCCTCCACTCCCTCTGCTCCAACCCCAACCTCACGATCAAACCAGCAAACAAAGGGGGGGTGGGGTAGTTTGGCACTCTGACGTCTACACTGCTGAAGCCAGATGCCAACTCACGGACACCTCTTCCTACTGTCCCCTCGACCACAATCTCACCTCCCATCACCAAACCCTCATCTCCCAGACCGTACACAATCTCATCACCTCAGGAGGTCACCCACCAACAGCCTCCAACCTCATAGTCCGGGAACCCCACACCACCCAGTTCTACCTTCTACCCAAAATTCATAAACCTGACTGCCCCGGTCGACCAATCGTCTCAGCCTGCTCCTGCCCCACCAAATCTATCCTTGCATACCTTGACACTGTCCTGTCCCCCTTGGTCCAGCATCTCCCCACATACATTCAGGACACCACCCATGCCCTCCACCTCCTCCCTGACTTTCGTTTCCCTGATGCCCAACATCTCATCTTCATTGTGGACATCCAGTCGCTGTATACATCCATCCACCTTGATGAAGGCCTCCAAGACTCTCTGTTTCTTCCTCCAATTAGTACCCTTCCACTGTCACACTTATTCGATTGGTCCTCACCCTCAACAATTTCTCCATCGAATCCTTCCACTTTGTCCAGACCAAGAGGTTAGCCATAGGCCCCAGCAATGCCTGTCTCTTTGCCAGGTATGTGGAACAGTACATCTTACGCAGCCACACGGGGACCCCTCCTCACCTTTTCCTCCACTACATTGATGACTGTATTGTCGCCATCTCGTGCTCCCACAAGGCAGTTGAACAATTCATCAACTTCACAAAAGCCTTCCACCATCTCGGATACCTCCCTCCCCTTCCTGGACCTCTCCACCTCCATTTCTGGTGATCAACTCGACATCGACATATATTTCAAACCCACCAACTCTCCAGCTACCTGGACTATACCTCCTCCCACCTGCCTCCTGTATTCCCAATTCTTCCGCCTCCTCTGTATCCGCTTCCAGGTGGTCCAATTCCACGACAGAACCTCCCACATGGTCAACAATGTCCTCTAGTGCAACTCCTCCACTTCCTGCACCTCCACCCTTGAACCCCACCCCTCCAATTTCAACAAGGACAGAACCCCTCTGGTCCTCACCTTCCACCCCATCCACCTCTGGATACAACGCGTCATCCTCCACCATTTCCACCACCTACAGACACCACCACCAGGGATATATTTCCCTCCCCACCCCTATTTGCGTTCCCTCCATGATTCCCTTGTTTGGTCCATGTCCCCCAAAACCCACCCTCCACTCCCGACACCTTTCCTTGCCACTGCAAGAAGTGCAATTCCTGTGCCCAGACCTCCCCTCACCTCTGTCCAAGGCCGCAAAGGATCCTTCTACATCCAAAAAAAATTTACCTGCACCTCCACACATGTCGTCTACTGTGTCTGTTGCTCTCAATGTGGTCTCCACTACACTGGGGAAACAGGACGCCAAATTGTGGAACATTTCAGAGTACATTTCTTGGACTAAACAAACCTACCACCCGTGGCCGAACACTTCAACTCCCCCTCCATTCCTGATGAAGAGCTCATGCTCGAAACATTGATTCTCCTGCTCTTCGGATGCTGCCTGACCAGCTGTGCCGGTCAGCATATCTCGGTAGCGGTGAGTATTTCTGTTTAGGGCAAAAAGGAAAATCAGACTAGTATCAGGTAAGAGTTAGTTAATGGAGTGGTTAGTTAATGAGGTAAGTCTGGCATGTTTGTGTAAGAAAAGAATCTTGGATCTGAGGAGAGATACCATCCATGAAACATGGCAAAAATGTTACTTTTCCAATGTGTGACAAGATTCAGCTCAACATGTATTGGGTTAGAAGGGGAGAGACGCAGTCAGAAATGTATTGCAACAAGGATAGATAAAAGAAAATGTGGACAAATGAGAATATGGATCTGTGTTCTGGGAGTTTTTGGAAGTCCAAGAATATCTGGATATGCAATCTGGAAACTTTGGAACTTTTTAAGTGACTGGTGCCCAACATCATTCATAACTCAAGAGTGGGTACTAATAAATGATGGCTTCTTCTATCAAAACTCCATCTATATATTCAGAAGACTGGCATGATTGGCATGAAATTTACAATAAAGCTAAATGTGTTATATTAATGTCATCATTGTTCTTCTATCTGGTTCTGAAATTATACTGACTAAATTGTAGCTGTAAGAACAAATCATCATTGTGTAGAATTATTTTAAATAGCTCAAGCATAAGGAGATGAAGAACACAACCTCAAGCTTTGTTGTATCAATATAAATATCTGGCTCCTCTGGTCGACATGACTTGTTGTCACTGCAGGCAATCCCTTGGCCCAAGAGTAATGTCATTTTATGTTTTGCAACAAGATATTCCAAAAAGCAATGATCAGCCCTAATATTGTTTAGTGTTGAGTACATGAGTACTTGCATTTGAGTACATGTGATTGTGACATTGCAATGAGATCACTGACCATCAGAGGTGTTTTGTGTATTGTGATTGGTCAATATACTACTGTCGTAGTGATTGTCAAGATTAAAAATAATGCTGAGGTTCTAGAATCTGGAGCATATACCAATCACAAGGGATTTTTTTTGCACATTATGTTTGCATAACAACAGGGAGGCAACCATCCTGAGGACAAGTGTCTTACAAAACTGATCCTGGTGGTTACTGAGAACAGAACAGGCCCCATAGAATTTGTGCATAATAAACCTAAAGGAAAACCCTGAATCTCCAAGTGCAAAAATGCAGATCTCAACAAACTTGATTCAGCAGGTGGTGGCTAACTCTGTCCTCTAACTGCTGCAAACGAGAGACAGAAATCCAAGTGTCAAAACTATCCAACAGGAAGCAGGAGAAGCAGCAGAAGTATGTGGGTTATTAATTCTGAACTTCCTTCTTAATTACTGAAATGCCATGTATGAGTTATCTCATCAAACTGTGACTAGGTTACTGGCAAATCAAACTGCAGGGTTCAGATAACGTTTTTGCTTTACTTAAGTATCAGGTTTAATCCCAAATTTATGAGTGCGTCTATCAATCTCATGTAGGGGCTGCACTAATCTCTGGACTAGGGTTGGAAAATGAAAAACGTATTAATATTCCAGATCACTATGCAAAAACTTTTAAGTGAATTTGAAAATCAGTGAGCTGGTTCCCGTGTAGTATTCTCAACTAACCTCAACCAACTCACTGTCATGATTCACACATGCATAACAGCTACATTATTGATCCTGCCTCTGGAGTGATACTTTAACAAGGGAGTCAATCAGTCAAAAGAGAGTCAAAGGGAATAGAGACTTAAAAGAAAATAAAGTTACAGTTTAATTTGATCATGGTTATGATGTGATCATTTGTTTTACAGATTCACCCCTTGATTTACTGATACAACAGATTTCTTTTTAGTGTTCACCCAATTAAGGAAAATCAGTCTCTAGTTATTTTATTTGTTTTGCAACTTAAGCCAATCACCTTCCCATGCTTGAATAGCTTGCTAATAGTTTCCAAAAACAGACTGTATTCATTATGAACTGAAATCGCTGTTTGTTAAAAATTCTTTTAATGTGTGTAGCTTCTTGATCAGAGTAATTGTGAACAGGGAATACATAAGTCACCTGGTACATTTCCTAAAGATTTATGCAGATAATATACATTATCTGGGCTACATTACTATTCTGGCTTATTTACAAGTAATGCAATTCACAAAGGGACATTGGCATGATATTAAAACCATAACAGTTAATGGGCAACTTGGAATTAGTCCAAAAGAAGTTAATATCTCCTTTATAGTTTCTAGGAATAGGACACTTTTTAATGAATCAGCAGAGCCTTTTCTTATTCCTTGGTACAGTAACAGTATCTTGTCTCAAAGCATATCTTTCAAGATCTTACATGCAGAACAGATAAGCTGCAAATGCCAATAGAACTGCCACTTGCTCAGATGAACATTTCTGAAGAGAGCTTATTTTAAGGTCAAAACTGAAGATGGAGCCAGGAGGATACTCAAGTTAGGCCAGGGGAGAAAGGGAGGAAGAGGGAATTGGGCTGGGCCTAGTAGGACTATAGAGGGTGCATATGGAAATGTGGAATGGCATGCCAGGAATGCTGGACCTTGATATAATTAGGAGTTATGGGGTAGAAGAACTTTGGAGTCTAAGAAGACTCTGAGATATGTCCCTGAGATCTTGGAGGGGGGCTTAAAATTTTGCAGTATTCCAACGAGAAGGTTGAAACCTAAAGCTATTCAATTGGCTTATGTGTACAGTAAACAAAAGTCTGAGGCTTGAAAGTCTTCAGGCCATCATGTGGGTGGACTTAAGTAGTTTTGAGACTGGAAAAGGCTTGAGGAATTTAAAGAATTAAGGATTGATTGAATCCATGAGAAGTCAGTGAGGTTACATGAAGGAGCTCAGAACAAAGAGTATTGATAGATCTAGAAGCACTAGTGTGATATTATATGGCTTGGAATACAGAATCTTGATAAATTTAGCAACACATGACATTTGGATGTGGGATTATTGCAATTTGCTGAGGCATGGGAAGAGTTGGGTGATTGTTCTGGAAGTGCTGAGATGAGCTATGTGAGAGAAAGGCCTGGCTTATGAAAGCACTGTATTGGTTGAGAAACACAAAAACAGCAGTTGCTGGAAAAGCTGAGCAGGTCTGGCAGCATCTGTGAAGAGAAATCAGAGTTAACATTTTGGGTCAGGTGACCCTTCCTCAGAACAGGTCTGAGGAAGGGTCACTGCACCTGAAATGTTACCTTTAATTTCTCTTCACAGATGCTGCAAGACCTGCTGAGCTCTTCCAGCTACTTCTGTTTTTGTTTCTGATTTATAGCATTTGCAGTTCTTTTGGAATTTTATTTAGTAATGGTGGAGGGATTAGGATGGGTGGTGGAGGGAAACAGGAAGCCTGAGGAACCATAAGAATTGAAGATGCTGAGTAATTTTTGGAAGGTTAGATAAAGATTTTGCTCGACTATTGATTTTCAATGAGAGAAAATTCAGGTAGATTCTATTACCAATGTTGATTCTCCCTGTCTATTTTTATTGCAGTCCAATTGCTTAATACCCTGGTGGCAAGGATGAAAATATAATCTAAACTGTTGTTTTGCAACAATTGAGGTGAACTGTCATCTAATGCAAAATGTATTACCAAAGCTAATAAATAAGTAACATTCTATCTTGATTGCATGACATTCTGGGATTTTAGCACTGGAAGTGGACATGTATATGATGCATTAATGAAATAAAAATAATGTGAATTATCCTTTGACATTATATATTGGAGGGTACAGTGACATTATTCTTGCAAATATTACTGATTACAGGAGGTTTTTGTAGGTCTAAAGCACAATTATAGAGGAATGAATACGCATGTACATGTAATACCATAAGTACAGTCTATTCTTGTTATTCTAGTCAATTTTGCACAAAATAATTTGTGAATTACCTAATGATTTAAGGTGCACAGCAAAGTGTAAATGTAATGTTAACAATTTTGAATGATCAGATAATTTGAGCTTAATTATTTTGAATTAAAACCCTGCACCCTGCATTGTAAACTAACAAAATAGCTCAGTGTTCCATGTTTTCGCAGTTCAATTGCTTGTTATTCATTTTGTACCATGCAAATAGTAGGGTTGTATTTTACTGAGTGTGACTCTTTCAGTGACCAGCATCCTAACACCACCATCCTCTGACATCATTGACCCTGCAGCATATCTCTCATTTCCCTGTGTTTGTTAGTCCAAGCCATATTATGTTCCTTATTGCCCATTTTATTATTTAATTCTGAGAGCTCTCACTTTCATTATTCCATATTACTTCCTTAACGTTTTCCTGAATGTTCCTGCAAAATGCACTTTCATTTCTACATATTTTCTACAGTCTCTTTAGTGTATTCCCATAGCCTTTTTGTGCTATAAGATGTTCTCTCCCCATTGATCCTGAACTGTACTGTTCAACATTTACTTATGTTTTATTCATGATTGCAGGTTTTCCTCATAGCTTTGGGTCCCACTTTATCCTTGTGGTTCATTATATGTTCCCCTTAGTATATTATGCATTGGTCATCTGTTATATCTTCCCTATCTCTTCTGAAATGGATATTTCTCTATGGTTTACATCTCAAAATGTTGCTTTAAGAAATTCCCCACTACTCCTTAATATATATCTATTTTTGAGCAGTCAATTCCTCCTCTTTATATCTTCAGCTGTTTTCAATGCTGTATTCCCACTATTATTCGTAGTTTCCCACTTTCTGTACAATGTATGTTCCTCGTACAATTCTAAAGCCATATTGCTATTTCCCCAAACTGAAATAAAGAACTGTGGATGCTGCAGACCTAAAACAAAAACAGGAATTGCTGGCGAAAATCAACAGGAATGGCAGCATCTGTGGGGAGAAAGCAAATTTAATGTTTTGAGTCCGGTGACTCTTCAAGACAGCTGGAATTGGGGTGCTGCCAGACTTGCCGAGTTCCGCAAGCAATTAATTTTTTGCTATTTCCCCAATAGTTTATTCCTGCTGTGTATGCTCGGTTACTGTTCCCATTCCTGTGTTGACTCTTGTTTTACATATTGCTGCAATATTCCAGTTCGTGTTCATTGATGCTACTGCCCTGATGGCGATTCCTACTGTTGCCTCCGGTCTTGTGTTTTACTGACATTGGTAGCAATGTATATATTCCTCTGTACTTATGTTTATTACTGATCCTCTTCTAAGTGATGGATACTGTACCTTGGTAACACAAAAAAGTATGCAATATTATTATCCTGATACTGGAGGGGTTCAATGTGTGAACACGTTGGTAGCTCCTCTATTGCCCAAAGCCCGAACTCTGCACACTAATGATGACACCCACAGTTATATGCTCAAATAAAAGCAAGACACCGCAGCTGCTTGAAATCTGAAATGAAAGCTGAAAAGGCAAATCTTCTTTTCTCTCCACAGATATTGCCAACCCACTGAGTTCCTCCAGCACTTTGTTTTTGTTATTCAGTTTGTATTATTTTATTACCATAGTGGAATATTCCTATAATCGTTTATTTACTCCTTTCCCTGCGAAGTATTTTATGGTGTGACATCTCCCAACCCCAGCCCCGGCTGACTGCATTCTTGTATATTATTGTGAGTTGTCTTGGTGTGTCAATTCTGCTGTGCACTGTTGTGTTACGTATTCTCGCTATTTAATGAACATCTCTTTGCCCATGAATCGTGTCCAAAGCGTCAAACACTCCGGGGATTGTTAGCCTCCCGCTTTTAATTGTTCTTTGATGTAAGCCTATTCCCTATTGGGTTGCCCCTACTTTCCCTACAGATTCGCCACTGGTGTATACTTTCATTTTTGTGATGAATTTCATCCGATTCTTCTGCCCATTCCTGGGAAGATTGGCCCCCTTTCTCACGGGTCCTTCTTTCTGTTTTTATACCATTCTACTTTGATTTCCCAGCTGTTGGTTAATCGGTCTCCCCGTGCACCTCCCGGATGAGTAGTTTTCCTGGATTCCTTTTTTGTCCCCACGTGAAACCATGCCAATGATGAAGTACCCCGCCTGCCCCCCCCCCCCGTACAATCCTGTCCGACATCTCGGGTGTCAGCCTTTCTGCAGTGGGTGAAGCCCCTGCTGGTGGAAGAGCCCCGACTGGCCATTGCCCCCTGCTGGTGGATTGCCGGCTGTGCGCGCCGCCGTGCGTGACGCGGTGCATTTTGGGGACTGTCCCTTATCTGTCCAATATGGCGTCAGTGTGAGCGCTGACGGCCGCTGGGTGTGAAAGCGGCGCCGCTCCGACTGTCACTGAGTGAGGGACCAAGACCCAGCCCTATCCAAGCGGCCGCCAGCAACCCTCTCCTCCCCCGCGCTCTCGGCAGTTTATCCTCGGAGGGGTTGACTGTGTTTGAGCCTCCCCCACCCTCCCCAGTTGCCCCGCCCGCTCTCCTCCCCTTTCTGGTTGCTGGGGTGTTCTTCCCCCTTTTCTCTCCCTCTGTTATAAACATTTCCCTGCTGAGGGGCTGAAGAGATCGACGGGTTGCAATGGCGGCGGTGTGAGGCGGTAGCGCGCTGTCCGTGTGTTGGCGCCGGCCCTCGGGAGCCATGGCGGCGGCGGCTGCAGTGGCGGCCGCAGCTGCGGCCGATTCGGCCCAGTGGCTCTCGGTGAAAGAGGAGACGCTTTTCCTGCACGACGGCCTAATCAGAGTGACCGACCTGGTGGAGCTACCAACTGAGATCGGGGTTTCAGCCGAGCCTGGGGAGAACGAACAGGAGGTGAGCCACTCCCGCACCCAAAGCTAACCTCCTGACCTGTTGTTTATTGCTTGTGTGTCCGTTTGACAGGAACCACCACCCGGAGAAATACTGCAATTCACTGACAAGCTGTCCCTGGTTGGCCCGAGGCACCAACCACTCCCGGACTTTGACGCAGTCTAATAACTGCGAGCAAGATGGAGACAGTTATTAAAATGTATAAAATGTCTATATGGTGAAAAACTAATGTCAGACCGTCTCACCTTGGTCTGAGTGACTAATTCAGGTTAGGACAAACTCCCGTTAAGCCACTGAGACACAGGAGCCCTGTTGAGTGGCTTTGATGCGGTGACAGACCGCGGCCCCTTTATTTCCTTCAATCCCTTGGAGCAGCTGGGTTGCTTGGGAATGATTCGCGCTGATCCAGTCTCCCCCACCCGCCCCAAGGTAAAACCGAATAAAGCGAATGCGGAATAATACACGTTCTGTAAAAATGAAAGATTGTGGGATTTCGGCAGTATGCCAACACTCAGCTTTGCAGGTCAGAGAGTCCGAAATAGGCAAAATAAAACCAGTGTTTTGACCTGTGGGGATCGGTTTCGGAATTAGGGTTGTTGCAACTGGTGGGTATCTTAAAACTGAACATAAAACCGCATCTTGAATATTGCTTTCTAATCGCATTGATCATTTACTGCACTGATATTTAAACGATTTTTCCCAGATCATGATATTGCCCCTCCCATTAGCTTTTAAATGCGTGCAAGTGGAGGATAACATAATTGTGCAGTTGATCAGTGACCCCACAGCTAAATCTGAAATAACATGTAGAGAGATGGAGGGGAAGCAATAAAACATGAATGAAATAGAACAGTTGATTCGGATTGGGGTTTAATCTGCGAGTGTTATATAATCGGAAACTGGCAAGACTAAGACTTTTTAAAATTTCTGCGTTTTTGAGTCGTTTTGAGGAAGATTGAGATGGGCATCAAAAATCGAATACTGTGTATACAGTAGTGATCGATCTGCATGGTGACGCATGTCTTACCGCGAGCACGATATGATTGCGAGAAGTAGGTTACAATATTCAGATAAAAGCAAAATGTCACAGAGTTGAACTGTTGGCCCAGTGTAGTGTTCAGGTTTGTGTTGTCAGATAACGAAGTACAGCGGGGAATTAAAAAAGTGAAAATATTTCTATGAATCTTGCCACAAAAACCAAAAACATGGAAAAGGACTTTGCAAAGTACAGTGACAACAAGAGACAGAAAATAGTATATAAAAGGGAAATAAAATTAGCAACTTGGTACGAGAATTGATTGATTTGAACCCTGAAGGAAGCAAGAATTATAGCTGGGATAAATGCCCAGTTAAAAGTACAGTTGAATATGAATAATGTTTTAATTGATTAATGTTTTAATTTGGGAGAGTTGATTTTGAATTTACTGAGGAAACACTTTCTATGTGTGAAAATAACTTGCAATGTCAGTAGCAAGTTTATACTAAGAAATTGGCGAATTTAAACAACCTTCCTTGCTGAAAAGATAGTTGTTTTCGGTGTCATTTCTGAAGAATTATGGGTCAAAGTTGATATTGAATGTAACACCAGTTTGCCTAAGTGTCCCAAGAGTTGAATGTTTTCCTTTATGCTCAGTTGGCAAATGTACTATTGGTTTCGAATGAAGTTGTTCAGATCCAAAAGATTGCATGTTCAATTTCAGTCCGTTACTTATTTAGTTTTGGTTAGCTTGTTCTCATTTGTTTCAACACTCAACTTGGCATGTGAAAGTGCAGCAGTGGGTTTATCTATTCAAATAAGTGTGTATGCGTATGACTTCGAGAACACAATCAAATTGGTATGTTGAATAAACTCATACTTACCAACTCTGTTGAAGGATGCCACTTACATGAGGCATGGTTGTTCGTGGGAATCCACAGTCAGGCCACGTCTTGGCTTAACACTTTGGGTGAAGCAGTCAGACAAATTAGAAGAACAGTGATAAATGCTATTTATATGACATCTTTAATTTGAATCATCCCAAGCATTATAAAACTAAAGATTGCACTGAGCCACAAGGTATTTGATCAGATTGCCAAATGCTTGCACATACAGGTAGTTTTAAAGACTTTGAGGAAGGAGAGGAGAGAGTGAGAGGTACGTGGATGGCATTCTGGAGCTAATTAGGACCTAGGCAGCTACAGGCAAAGTCATCAGCATTCAATAACAATGCTATCGGAAATAGTGAGGGGTGCATTAATATAAAAGGGCTTGAATTTACTGTTTTGATTTTTAAAAAAATCCATTCTGCAGAAACATAGAAACTAGGAGCATGAGTAAGCCATTTGCCCCTTTGCGCCTGATCCATCATTTATGATCGCGGCTGATAAATTATTCTCTCGATAAATTTTGATAAATATTTTAAAAAGTACTGACTAGAGTTCGCCCTGAGTTTATGTCAAACTTGTCTGCCGTGTTTGTTCCTTGAGCTCACTTTTACAAGAAAGCCTTTTCTGTATTTCCAGATCAGCACACAAATATTTGCCCATTCATCATCATGAATTTTTTTTCTCTCACTTTCCTTCATAAGTGTTTTTTTCCCCAACTTTCATACAATCCCAGTGCTGCCTATTGCTCTCTGATAAAACTCTTCACAAAATTCCTTTCTTTCTTCATTTGTAAACATGGATAGTAAGTGCTGGCAGGTTGTCAGAAGAAAGGTATCTCAGCTTTGCTGCCATTAAAAAAAATTTGAACAAAAAAGGTATTTAAATTGATTTTTACCTTGGTTCTGCTATATCCTGTGTTCTGAATTTAGTTAAATGGAATTTCAGAATTGTTGGCTGCACATATTTGTTGGGGTTTGATCATTCTGGTTCTTGTGATGAGTGAATTTTGTTAATCGTTTGCATACTTGCATAAAGCATTGAGTTTAAAAGTAATACATTCAGAAATTCTGAGCATTCCTTTAATGAAGAATTGCACTGCTATTTTTGCCCCAAAGTATAATCATACCTAAAATAAAATAAAGAACTGCAGATACTGGGGATATGAAACAAAAAGAGAAATTGCTAGAGAAGGGCAGCAGATCTGGCAGGATCTGCAAGAAGAAAGCAGAGGAGAAAGTGAGGTCTGCAGATGAGGGAGATCAGAGCTGGAAATGTGTTGCTGGAAAAGCGCAGCAGGTCAGACAGCATCCAGGGAACAGGAGAATCGACGTTTCGGGCATAAGCCTGATTCCTGAAGAAGGGCTTATGCCCGAAACGTCGATTCTCCTGTTCCCTGGATGCTGTCTGACCTGCTGCGCTTTTCCAAGAAGAAAGCAGAGCCAATATTGAGTCTGGTGACTCTTCATTGGACTCAAAATGTTAACTCTGCTTTTTTCCCCACAGATGCTGTCTGACCTGCTGAATTTCTGAAGCGATTTCTAGTTTTGGTATAATCAGACCTGGATTGGTTTTGTTTCTTGTGAGCGTTGTAACACCTGTCATCAGAAATTATAACTGAAAACTGAACGTCTCTTAGTAGCTACATAATTAGAATATATTGGTTTAGAGATGGTATTACTTTGCTTTGGAGTCTGATGTTATAGTGTATGTTGCTACCTGAATAAGATTTTCCAGCCTGTTATCTGAATAAGATTTTCCAGCGCAGAACATTTTGGCAGTCAGTAACAATTAGTGTAACTGTTTAAGGTAATAAAATACTCTAGCTTCAGAATACTGTATAAACACCTAGCCAAATGGTGGGAGTATTTGGTCAGATGACCAAAAGCATGATTAAAGTGGGAGCTGCTGAAGGAGTGTTTTAAGGGAGAAAAATGAAGTAGAGAGGTAAAAAGAGAATTCCAGAGCCTGCTGCCTGGCAACTGAAGGAGTAGAGTACAAATTGAACAGGCATAACTAGTGAATTAGCTTCTGAAACATAGCCAGTAACCCAAGAGAAAATAAAGATGGTGATAAATTTAAAAACATTACTCCTGTCCGATACATACTTCTCCAGTAAGGGTTTGGAGAATCAGAGACAAAGGAGTGGGAAAACAATGTCCAGTTTATTTAGTGGAGTAGTGAGTAAATGTGGGGTACAGATCAGAGAGGAGTTGCTACACCACTTACAAATTCTGTCAACTTGATATCTTAGATTAGATTAGATTCCCTACCAGTCCGCCCAGACCCATTTCCCTCTGACTAATGCACCTAACACTATGGGCAATTTACCCGACCTGCACATCTTTGGACTGTGGGAGGAAACTGGAGCACCCTGAGGAAACCCAAGCAGACACTGGTGGAGTGTGCAAACTCTACACAGACAGGCAGTCACCCGAGGCTGGAATCGAACCTGGGACCCTGGTGCTGCTAGGCAGCAGTGCTAACCACTGAGCCAGCCGTGCTGCCACAAATATTGTCGGTCTTGTTTTCCAGTGACATGCTCCCCCTGCTATTGTTGATTCTCCAGATACAGAAATATGATTGGTGAAACAGCAAGGATGGGAGGTAAGGGAATCTGTCATTGGAGAAGGTAAACAGTTATCTTAAATAATCTTCCTTTTGATTGGAATATTCTATGTTCTCTGGAATTGGGATGACCACCTTGAGTCGAACTTTCAACATCCTGTGTGACCATGACAAGGTTTAAAGAAAATAGAAAATGGATGAAGGAGACAGAGACCCAAAAAGGAGATAAAAAGCAGGCCCTGAGGAATCACTGCCCTGTCCTTGGTACGTGTGCAACAGACAGAAGGTTACTATATATTAAACTCATGTAAGTGGGGCCTGAGGCGGCAGTCACAAATGAGAAGAAAATCATGCGGATTAATTTAATTTTACCTTGCCAAAACTGCTTATGATTATCTGATTGCTATTTCATTTAATCATCTATTGGAACTTTAGATGAATCTAATCTCAGTCTATTATTGTAAATTGGAAGTAGGTTTTTCCAGATGGCAGTGCAGGCACCCTTAGTTAATTGGCGACACCTTTTTCTCCTTTACACAGGCATAGTGTGAATCAGATCCAGTATGGTCATGTCCTTTGTACTGTATGGACTTCATCCTGTTTTGCATGTGCTACCTGAATATAAAACTGAAATGCTGCAGTTGTTTGTTGACTTTGACTTTGCAGAAATGTATTGGTCCACAATCTTAGCAGTAATAGAAAATAGCTGAAAAATGTGTTGCTGGAAAAGTGTAGCAGATCAGGCAGCATCCAAGGAGCAGAAGAATCGACGTTTCGGGCATAAGCCCTTCTTCAGGAATCGATATTTAAAACCTGGGGGCTGCAGTGAGAGAGGTACTCACTGAAATCCTTGTAGAGGGAGGAAGAGAGCTTCTTGAAGGAAGGCATCCTTGCAAGAGGATTTGCAGTAGGTTAAAATCAACCAGGAGAGAGTGAGGACTGCAGATGCTGGAGATCAGAGCTGAAAAATGTGTTGCTGGAAAAGCGCAGCAGGCCAGGCAGCATCCAAGGAGCAGGAGAATCGACGTTTCGGGCATAAGCCCTTCTTCAGGACTTATGCCCGAAACGTCGATTCTCCTGCTCCTTGGATGCTGCTTGACCTGCTGCGCTTTTCCAGCAACACATTTTTCAGCTCTGATCTCCAGCATCTGCAGTCCTCACTTTCTCCTAGTAATAGAAAATAACCAAAAGGAAGTCTAATGTTAACTTCAAAGTATTTGCCACTTTTGGTTGTATGGAAACTTTAAAATTGCTGTTAATGCTATGAAGGCTTTATGTTTAATAGTTTTGAGGGCTTTCATTTTGAAGAATTGAGAAAATAGATTTATTTCAAATTCTTTGGACATACCTGGATATTTTGTTTTGTAAAGGATCAGTGAAGCTACATATTGAAACTTTTGAATGAGCATTTCTTGGAACCGCATAATTTCAGCAAATTGTTGAAATCATTTTCTGGAAGTCATTTTATGTGTGTCCCAACTGTCTTGTTTGAAGAGTGTTCTGCAGGTAGTTGGAGTTTGTCTTAATTTTTATTTGGGGAAATCTACTGAAGACTAGCCTGCAAAGCTCATCTCTCTTGTTTCTGAAGCCACATCATTGCGAATTCAATGTGAAACCTGAATGTCATCTGTTGTGACTGGAAGACTTCTCAATATTGTTTCCTGAGCGAGTTGCATCTGCCAAGATCCTAGAAACAACTGGATGTGTCTTGTGGCCTGTCTACGTATGCCAGATCTGAACGTTCCAACTCTATTGGAATAAATGTTGTGCCATAATAAATCAATTTTGTGGTTATTAACAATAGATTTTAAAAGAAAATTTTTAGTTTAACTTGGTGCGATAACAGATGGAAATATTGCTGAAAATCAGGTCCTGCTATTCCATGAGCTGTCGCAAAAGCATAAATGACCAGTTTAATTACTAAAATGGTTAATTTAACCTGACTGACCACCAACCAGGAAAAATTCTCACTAGGTTGCGTCAATAAACAAGAAATAAAAACTAACGTCTTGCTCAAGGATTAATTCGTAATGATTGGCAAAACCAAATAATTAGTTACTAATATGCAAATTTAAAAGATACCCTCTTTAAAAATCCCAGCACATTCATACATAAAGAGGGGAAACAAGACAGTTGTGTGGAAAATGTAGTCAAAAAACAAATTCTGTAGATCGAGAATCCAACTGCAATCAGCAGAATGAGGTGACTTTCTCAGTTTGTTGGCAATTATAGCGCAACATCAACTGTACGATATTCGTTGGCTGGTCATTTGTACCTAAGTTGTTGCATGAATTGGAAGCTCTAGTCAGTGTCTTTTACTGCTAGTTTTCTTTTGATCCAGGCAAGAAAGATTGGTTTTCAGGTGTTTAGAGGTCTGAGTGTAACTGCTGTCTTCTCAGTTCTATGATGAACTCCAACTCCACACTCTTCCAGATTTTGTTGCCGGGCAGTTTTAATCCAACAACACTTGGTGCCAGCTCAAGTTTGAAAAGTTTTGATCCAGTTTCTCTAGAAATTATATGCTCTTGCATAATTAAATAAGTGAATATCACAAAGTTCCACATTTCTTTTTAAAAATAAAATTGGTTTTACTGTACAACATTCTCCAAATACAAATATATATGGTCCTAATAATAAAGAAGGGATACAGTTGACCATATTAGGAACTGAGTAAAATCATGGAGTCGTGGGACTAGAGAACAAAAGTGCACTCTTCCCATCTTGGTTGTAACAGTACCCACTTTTTCCATGTTTCTCTGTTCTGATTTTGTTTGAAACATTATTGCATAAGCCATATGTTGCCAAGTAATTGTATTCCTTTGGAAAAGAAGCTTTTATTCTTGCATTGGTTCATATTTAACATGCTGTTTTGATCTGATTGGGCTTTGTCTTGAAATCAGATGAGCTGTTACAATTTACTGAGTCTTTTCACTTGATATTTGTGTAATCTTGCCTACCTGCAGGAAGTGCTATAACACAAACAACAACAAAAGATTCTGTTAAGTGATTGTTTCATGTAATAAGAGTTAGTGAGAATAAGAAAGGAACCCTGAAGAAACTCCCAGGAATTTGATCCCATTAATGGAGCAATTAAAACTGGAGATGCTCAAGAAGTCATACTTTTTTCTGAATTATATATTCTATCTGAATATAGTGGTTCTAGAGAAGATCAGAGAGGCAAACAACTCACTGGAGGAGGTGGTTCCAGAAATATCCCCATCCTTAATAATGGAAGAGCCCAATACATCAGTGCAAAAGATAAGGCTAAAGCATTCGCAACAGTCTTCAGCCAGAAGTGCCAAGTGGATGATCCATTTTTGTCTCCTTCAGTGATCCTAAGCATTATAGATACCAGTCTTCAAATTCTGTTCACTCCAGATGACAGCAAAACAAGGTTGGAGGCACTAGAAACTGTAGAGGCTATGGGCCACGCCAATATTCCAGCAATAGTACTGAAGACTCGTGACCTCGAACTTGCTACTCCCCAACCCAACTTCTTCCTGTAATTCCATCCACTTGCTATTGTAATAAGTAGATTATAATACTGGCATCTACTTAATGTGGAAAATTGCCCAGCTATGCCCTGTACATAAAAAGCAGGTCAAGTCCAATGCAACCAATTAATATCCCATCAGTCTACTCTTGATCATCAGTAAAGTGATGGTAGTTGTCATCACTAGTGGTATCAAGCAGCACCTATTCAGTGAAGCCCAGTTTTGGTTCTGATAGTGCCACCTAGCTCCAGACCTTATTACAGCCTTGGTTCAAATGCGGACAAAAGAGCTGATTTCCAGAGGTGAGGTGAGAGTGACAGCTGATGACATCAAGGCTGCATTCAACAGAGTGCGGCATCAAAGGCTCCAGCAAAATTGGAATCATTGGTTATCAAGGGGCAAAATATTGGCTTGTTTGATTAATACCTGGCACACAGGAGGATGGTTGTGGAAGTCAGTCATTTAAACTCCAGGATATCTCTAAGGAGATGGATAGTGTATTAGATCCAACTATCTTCAGGTACACCAAAAATATCCAAAGGGTGTGTTTCCATGCTGTATATCTCTGACTCTATAATTCCCAGCCTTGGGCTTACAAATGGCAAGTAACATTTACATCACACAAAAGCCCTAAGCAATGACCATTACCAATAAGAGGCAGTCTAACTACTGCCCCGTGACATTCAGTGGTGTTGCCATCACTGAATCCCCCACTATCATCCTGAGTGTTACCATTGAACAGAAACTGAACTGGACTCTCCACATTAACACAGTGGCGACAAGAGCAGGTCAGAGGCTAGGAATGCTGTGGCGAGTAACTGACTACCTGTCTCCCCAAAGCTTGTCCGCTATCTGTAAGACACACACATCAGGAATTTGATGGAAAACTCCACACTTGCCTGGGTAGTTACAGCTCCAACAACACTCAAGCTTGACACCATCCAGGACCAAGCAGTTTGCGTGACTGGCACCAAATCCACAAGCATCTATTCTCTCCACTACTGGCACTCAGTAGTATGTACTATCTTCACGATACACTGCAGAAAATCACCAAAGATCCTTCCAAAAACCATAACCATTTCAATCTAGAAGGACAAGAGTAGCAGATACATGGGAAGACCACCTTCAAATTCCTCTCCAAGTCACTTACCATCCTAACTGGGAATATCTTGTCATTCCTTCACTGTCAGAGTCAAAATCCTGGAGTGCCAATCCTGGGCATTGTGGGTCAACCTAAAACATGTGGGCTGCAGCAATTCAAGAGGACAGTTCACTGCCACCTTCTTGGGGCAACTTGGGATGGGCAATGAATGCTGGCCAGTAGCAATGCCCACAGTCCACGAGTGAATAATTTTTTTAAAAAGTGAAGGAACTAGTCCGTGGAGGAATTTGGAAACAAGGAAAATGACAAGGTTTTTTTGAACAGAGTTAACATAGGTCAGCAAGCACTGGTTGTAGACACCAGCAATAGAGTTTTTGATTTAAAAAAAAATTGTGAATGCTGGAAATCAAACAAAAACCAAAATTACTGGAAGAGCTGCTACTGGTTTGGCTGAGAGAAATCAGTCAACTGAAGAAGGATTACTGGACCCAAAATGTTAACTCTGATTTCTTTCTATTGATGCTGCCAGATCTGAGCTATTCCATCAATTTTCTGTCATTTGTGATAGAGGTTTAGATGGCTAGATTACAAATGGAGAATTTAAGTCATCAGCTGTGAGTGCTTTGAACGTCTAGAGGTAACTGATATGAATGAGAATCTCAGCAGTAGGTGAAGTCATGGAGATGAAAATAGGCAGTCTTGGTTAGTATGAATACAAGATTAAAACCTGATTGCATGGTCAAATGTCTCAGTAAGGTTGCAATCATACATATTAACCTCAAACTGTTGCCAGGGAGGGGAAGAGAGTTGGCAGCTAATGAGTGGAGTTAAGATGAGGGACCGTAAGTAATGACTTCACTCTTAGTGTTTAACTGACCATTTTCACTCATCCAGTACTGGAATTTGGGTTCGTTTTCTAATAATACAGTAAAAGTGGAGGAGTTAAGAGGATGGTGATAAGACAGAACTGGATGTGAAAATTAATGTACTTTTTAAGATGTTAAGGGGCATCATGTGGATTAGAAACAGGAGAAAGCACTGAACAAATTCTTTAGAATGGCAGGGTTAATCGGGAGATGGGAAGAAAAACCATTGCAAGTGATTCCCTGGATATGATTAGATAAGGATGGAAGATGGTATGGCCTTTCCTATCTGGCAGATGGTGATGGAAAAGCATTGGAAGAGAAGGATGGTTTAGTCAACTGTGCCGAAAAGACTGTAGATAGGTTGAAGAGGGAAAATTTATCTTTGTCACAGACATAGGATATCACGGTGATGTGTGAGATTTTCAATACTGTGGAGTGGAAACTTGTTTGGATTGATTCAAACGTGTTTCTGGAGAAGATGGAAACTAAATTTGGAAGTGACATCAGGTTCAATGACTTTGTAGAGGAAAGAGAGATTAGAGATGGGGCAACACTTCATAAGGTCACAAAGGTCAAGGTTTAGTTGTTTGAGGAGAGAATAAAGCTGAAAATGTGTTGCTGGAAAAGCGCAGCAGGTCAGGCAGCATCCAAGGAGCAGGAGAATCGACGTTTCGGGCATGAGCCCTTCTTCAGGCGCATGCCCGAAACGTCGATTCTCCTCCTTGGATGCTACCTGACCGGCTGCGCTTTTCCAGCAACACATTTTCAGCTCTGATCTCCAGCATCTGCAGTCCTCACTTTCTCCCTGAGGAGAGAATAAAGGCAAGCAAATTTAAAGGAAAGAGGCAAAACCTAAAAAGAGATGATTTGGAGATGCCGGTGTTGGACTGGGGTGTACAAAGTTAAAAATCTCACAACACCAGGTTATAGTCCAACATGTTTAATTGGAAGCACACTAGCTTTCGGAGCGACGCTCCTTCAATCACCTGATGAAGGAGCGTCGCTCCGAAAGCTAGTGTGCTTCCAATTAAACCTGTTGGACTATAACCTGGTGTTGTGATTTTTAACCTAAAAAGAGAAGCATTTACAATATTGGGTTACATTGGGACCTAGGAGGGAATCTTACTTGATTAGTAGGAGCTGGAGATGGATCCTGTGGACACGGTCACTTCAGGGATAGGAGAGATGTGAGTTCAAGGGTTAAGCTTGAATGAGCATCAAAATATTAGACCAGTTGAGTTAATGGAAGGGAGGGAGAGATCTGGCTGCTATTGGATTGTCTTGATCGCTGTGACAATGAAATTCATGAGCTCCTTGCATGGCAATTGTGATTTAAGATGGCTTGCAGTAGAGAAAAGAAACTGGAGGTTTTCTTTACATTCAAACATAATCCTGGAATAATGTGCAGTTAATACCATATATTCTCCTGTATAGGTCAATCTCATGTATAAATCAACCTCTTCTTTTGGCCAAAAAGTCTAGTATTTTTCATATACCTCATGTATAAATCAACCATAGTTTTTCAGGGATCTTTTCCTGACCATATATGCAGCCTTAAAGGGCATGGTTTGCACATTTTTGATTCAAATACAATGCTTGCGTTATGCACACCAGAATATATTTGCGCAACGAGAGTTTCAAATCGTGGAATTGAGTGTTGATAACTATATATACTGTGTGTATATATTTATTTCTGATATTTACATACATATGTTTGACTTGTACATGCAAATACCCCCAGTAGATGGCCTGACCACCTGCTGGTATGCCTATTAACTTTTGTACATATGTGTAGACATGCATGCACTTTACTGGTAACTGGAACACGTTACAACAGTACCATTCTACCAGAACAGGCAAAATGGAGACAGTTATTTTCTACATTCAATAATGACCATAATTTTTCCTTTTGTTCATTATTTCATGTAGAATTCTGGTTGTTGTTTCTCCATTTTTTTGATACATGCCAAACATGAATGTCATCCCCTCAAAAACAATACCTCGTGTATAAGTCAACCTCTAATTACAGCTTTAAAAAAAGTCTTCAAAACTCCACCTATATACGAGTATATACAGTATATTATTTTTCCTGACAGAATTTGGGTTCCACCACCTTTTCAAGTAAAATGTTCCATATTGATGGAAAAATAATCATCACCTCCTCTTTAGATCTTGTGTCCATGATTTTGAATCCATGGCTTATTTATTTGTCCACTTAGTGGAAGTAGTTTTCTCATCTATTCTATCAAAACCTTTTTGTTACCTTAAATCTCCATTAGGTTACTTCTAAACATTTTCAGTTCAAGGGACAAGAGTCCTAACTTTTCCATCCTCTCCTAAATTAAATTCCTCATCTCTAGTAACCACCTGATTAAATCCTGTCTTTTATTAACACCTTTACATCTTTCCAATATGGAGCTCAGACCTATCCGTAATATTGCAGCTGATGCCTGCCCATCGAATTTGAAAGTTCAATCATGATTGTTTTGTTTTCATATTCTGTTCCTCCATAAACACAAGTAATGCCATATGCTTTTCTTATGTTTTTCTTCTGTGACAAGTATCTGATCATAACCCTTTTGCTTGAGATCGTGGTCAAAGTTTTGCAGCTTCTTTAAGAGATTAGTACATTGCTCCGGGATGTACTTGTGCCCTGTTTTCGTATGGGGAAAGGAAGTTATTGACATCATGAAATTCTATATAATGTTACTGTTGTAATGTGTGGCACTCATCTAGTGGGTCATTAGATGAATGGTAAAGTGGTGGGGAAGGAAGAGAAAGCATACACTTCATGTACAGATGGAAGCTCGACAAAAAGGAAACCACTGATCAACTTGTAATGTACCAAGCTGTAGACTCTCCAATATTTCTAGTGCGCGGTGGCTGCATCATCTGCCAGAACATTGCTTGTCACAATGGACGTTTCAGCACTCCACACCAGCATGACGGCATCACTGCAACAGCCTCAGTACTCAATACCAGCAACTTCCAAACTCCAAGCACCATCCTACAACTCATCCGCTTCATCCTCAACCATATCATTTTCACCTTTTGACAACCAGTTCTTCATCCAGACACGTGGAACAGCCATGGGGACCAAATTTACACACTAATATGCCAACATTTTCATGCACAAGTTCAAACAAGACTTCTTTGCTGCACAGGAACTCCAACCAACACTATATACCAGTTATATTATCAACATTTTATTCCTCAGGACCTATGGCGAGGAGGCACTGAAACAACTGCACAGTGATATCAACAAGCTTCGTCCCACCATCAGATTTACCATGGACTACACTTTAGTATCTGTCTCATTCTTGGGCATACGTATTTCTGTCAAGGACGAGCACCTCAGCACTTCACTCTACCGCAAACCTGTGGATAACCTGCAGTTCTCTAGCTTCCACCCCAGACATATTAAAGCAGCCATGCCCTGCAGATAAGCCCTATGCATACACAGGATCTATTCAGGTGAGGAAGAATGCAATGGACACCTGAAGGTGCTCAAGGATGCCCTCATAAGAATAGGGTATTATGCTCAACTCCTCGATTACCAGTTCTGATGTGGCGCACTGAGAAATCATAATGATCACCTCAGGAGACAGACACGGGATGTATATGATAAGGTAGACTTTGTTGTCCAGTACTTCCTGGGAGAGGAGAAACCACGCCATGTTCTTTGTGGCCTGCAACACATTATTGATGAGGATTATCACCTACCAAGACTTCCCCTATGCCTCCACTTCTCGCTTTAAACAACTGCCAAACCTTAAATGATTGTTCGCAGCAAACTGCCCAGCCTTCAGGACAACATCGGCACAACACTGTGCAACCATGTCATGGTAACCACTGCAAGACATGTCAGAGTGTCGATAAGGATACCACCATTACATGTGGGGACACCACCCACCATGTACGTGGCAGGTACTCTTGATTCTGCCCACGTTGCCTATTTCATGCGCTACAAGCAAGGATGCCCTGAAGCATGGTACATTGGCGAGACCAAGCAGATGCTATGACAATGGATGAATGGACACTGCACAACAATTGCTAGACTGGGATGTTCCCTCTCAGTTGGGGGAACATTTATTTGGCCTTTGATCTTTGGGTGACTGTCATCCAACGTGGAGTTTGGGATACACAACAACGCAGAGTGGCTGAGCAGAGGCTGATAGCCACGCTCATAACCCATGAGGGTGACCTTACAGGTGACCCCACTACACGATACACACTCTCATACACACTCACTCACTCACACAAACCCATTCTCATAGACATGCGCTCTCTCTCATATACACACACGTACACTCCCTCCACTCTCACCCATGCACACACCCTCTCACAGGCTTATACTCTATCACATTCACATGCGCACACTTTACCAAGCATGCATTCCCCTTACTCCCCTGCTCTGGAGTTAATTTGCAGATACATTCTATTTTGCTCAAAAAACATACAACCTCCAGGCAGTTAATACAGTCAATCCAAGTAATATTTTATAAATTCCTACTTTGGAAATAGGACCAGTCTGACTCAAGATTGGGGTACAGACAGACTCTAACCGTACACTTTAATGCATTGTCTGAGCTGAGATGCCATTTTTTTAAAATATAAAACCTTAAGTTATCTCAAGAGTGTGACTTAAACATAGTTCTGGGATATACATATTAATGAACCGAAATCTGCAACCCATTCTAAAAGATGAAAGACTTAACAGCAATCTAGGTTTGTTCAATATATCATTTCAGTTACATGACACTGTAATCTTTTGCTATAAATTCTGTCTTATGATCCAGTCCCACAGCTACCTGAAGGAGCAGCACTTCGAAAGCTAGTGCTTCCAAATACACCTGTTGGACTATAACCTGGTGGTGTGGTTTTTATCTTTGTCCACCCCAGTCTGACACCGGCTCCTCTATTGCATCTACCAGATGCAGTTTATCATCTGGCCAAGGCTGATTCGACAGCATATTCTAAACCTGTGATTCCTGCCATGTATTTAGATGAAGGCAGAAGACACTTGGGTACTAGAAGTTTCTTTCCAAGTTGCACACCTTTCTGACTTTGAAAATAAATCACAGTTTTGTCCTGGTTACTGGGTTGCAATCTTAGAAGTCCCAACCTGATAGCACCGTGTTCCTATACACTAGCCATGATGTGGAGGTGCTGGTGTTGGACTGGGGTGGACAAAGTCAGAAGTCACACAACGCCAGATGCTAGAAAAGCACAACCATTCAGGCAGCATCCGAGGAGCAGGAGAATCGATGTTTTGAGCATAAGTTCTTAATCAGGAATGAGGTTTGTGGCCCAAGGGGGCTGAAAGATAAATGGGAGGGTGGTGGGGCTTGGGGGAAGGTTGTTGGGAATGTGATAGGTAGGGGAAGGTGGCCTTGAAGGTGATAGGTTGGAGATGAGGATGGAACAGATAGGTGGGGAAAGAAGATGATGTACCAATAGGACAGTTCAAAAGGATGGTGCTGAGGTTGGAATGTTGGATCTGGGATAAGGTGGGGGGAGGGGACATGAGGAAACTGGTGATCCCATGTGGTTGGAGGGTCTAAGGTAGAAGATGTGTTCTCTCTCCAGCCATTGGATAGTTAGGGTTTGGTGGTGGAGGAGACCCAGGACTTGCATGTCACTGGTGGAGTGGGAAGGAGAGTTAATGTTCGGCCACCAGGCAGTGGGATTGTTTAGTGCATGAGCCAGAGATCTCTGAAACATTCTGCAAGTTGGCGTCCTGTCTCCCCAGTGTAGAGGAGACCTCATTAAGAGGAATGGGCGCAGTGAATGATACGTATGGAAGTATAGGTAAATCTGTTGGATATGGAAGGATCCTTTGGTGCCTGGGATGGAAGTAAGGGAGGAGGTGTGGCCGCACATTTTGCACTTCTTGCAGTGGGAGGGAAAGGTGCCGGGAATGGAGGTTGGGTTGGTGGGGGTGCGTAGACCTATCAAAGGAGTTGTGGAGAGAATGGTTTCTCCAGAACTCATTTAGAGGTGGGGAGGGAAATATATCCGGTGGTGAGGTCTGTTTATAGGTGGCGGAAATGGCGGAGGATGATGTGATGTACAGTCCAACAGGTTTATTTGAAGTCTAAACCATCTTTTTCACCGTAGCCCCTTAATCTGAGAGACCATAGCACAAGTAAGAGGAACAGGAGTAGAAAATTTTGCCCCTCAAGCCTGCTCCACCATTCAATAGGGGCATGGCTGGTTGACATTTTTCACATCTAGTAAGGACTACTATTGTTCAAGAAAGCATAAATCAACACCACCTTGAGGGCAATTGAGAATGGGCAATTCTCATTTGAGTGCTGGCATTCACTGTAATATCTGCATACCAGGAATGAATTGCGAAGTAAAAATATTGCAATTATTAGCTGTACTTCCATTCAATGGCATCTTTGAATGATGAAAGATTTCCATGCACGTCAGTCTGATGAAAGATTTAGCTTTTCCTTGATTAGAAATGGTAGCTGGTTCATTAGGGTGCCCTAGTTAGCCATCATTTACAAGATTTAAAAGTTGGCTGCTTTAATACATTGGCACCATGAGATTGTCCATCAATACAACTGTTGAAATATTAATGAATGTTCGGCTTTAGAAGGGCTTATGCCCGAAACGTCGATTCTCCTGTTCCCTGGATGCTGCCTGACCTGCGCTTTTCCAGCAACTCATTTCCAGCTATAATGCAAAGGTCCAACTTGCAATAATGCCGTACGTTGAGTGGAATGAAATATGTGTTGTCATGCATTATATAATTTCTTAAATGTAGTAAGTGTCTATCCATTGAATGATTTATCCATAAAATTGAAGATGATTCCAGGTTTGACCCTTGGTCTGTTCTAAGTGAGTTCTAGTGGGGCAGTGGTAAAGATGCAGCAGTTGCATGCTTAAAGGATATAAAAGCAAATAGGATTTCTCTTGATTTTTGTCAACTGATTATCCATACACCTATTTGGATTCCAAATTGGGACTGGTCAAGACTTTTTGTATTTATGGCTTCAAATATGAATAATTCCCATTTGGGAGAGAGATCACTCAATGTTAAATTTAGTTAAGAGGTGATTGAATGGCAAAGAGCAAATTTTTAGTGCTGCCTTTTTGATTTGATGTGATATTAGTTGTTTCATGATGGGCTGTTCATTTTATTTGCACGTTTTGTTGAAATATCTGCAGTTCGAGAGATTTATTCCATTAAATTTGGAACTTAAATTCACTTCCACAAGGGGCTGCTGTACCTTTTAGACTAGATCCTAGTTTGTCCTTTTTTAGGCATAGAACTAATAACTAACTATCACACTTCGATCTGAGAGTAAAAGCTCTTGCTGTAACAATGGATATAGAGGTTGTTTCCAACCTGGCTTTACAGAGGAGAAATATTTAAAGATATGAGAGGCAATTTTTTTTATTTTGCAGAATGGTTTATGTTTAGTAAATTTCCAGAGGAAGTGGTGGATGCGGGTACAGTTGCAACATTTAAAAAGATATTTTAAAAAGTACAAGAATAAGAAATGTTTGGAGGGGTATGGGCCAAGCACAGGCATGTGGGACTAGCATAGTTTGGAATTGTGGTCGGATTGGACTGAAGGGTCTATTTTTATACTGAGATGCATTGTGACTTAAAATGTTTTCAACACTAGCATATTATGTTTAATCGCATCTGCACTTTGACTAGATTATAATGCAAATTAGTTGATCATTAGTGCATCAGTCTTACGTTTGAAAACTGAGATACAATGACTGATAGATGAAAAAGTGCTTGCACCTGTCTTAAACATCTTCTTAAGTGATTTTACAATAGCTTCTACAAGAAAGTATGGTATATCAGGCTGTTTTTGTGCTTCTCTAATCAGCCAGTGGTTGCATTTATAGAACATTTCCATTTTCTTGACCTATGCCTGTCATTCCTTTTATATGATACTCTTGAGAGCTATTGGACTTACCTGAGCTTTGCCCTGGCATGCGCTTAATTGAGTAAGCTTGTGGTTTTTTAAAATGTATATATTATATATGAGTAAGCTTGTGTCTTTTTAATGTATATATTATATATGAGTAAAGCTGAAAATGTGTTGCTGGAAAAGCGCAGCAGATCAGGCAGCATCCAAGGAGCAGGAGAATTGACATTCCAGGCATGAGCCCTTCTTCAGGACATTATATATGAGTAAGCTTGTGTTTTTTTATGTATATATTTATTGAAAATTTTCTTCACTCTTTTTACAAAAAAACCCCAAAAGTTATCAAAGTACAAAAGTACAGAAAAGTAGCTATAATATCGTACTATTATATTATTACAGTAACATTAACAATAAGCTGCCTACTGTTCAAGATACAGTTGTCTCATTTAATTAACTTAGCCCGACTCAGCATAAACTCAAATTAAACAAAATAAATGACCATTCACTAAAATTAAATTACACCACACAGTGCTATATTACATTACTCCACTCACTGCACCTCCACCAAAGGTTCCGTCCACGAAAGCCATAGTTATTACACCCATACTTACTAGCCCCCGCGCCCCCCAAATGGGACCACTATGTCTTCTAAAATTGCTCCATTCCATGGCACACTATACTTGTCAGGTTGAGAATGTATATCTGGTATAAGCAGGCAGGGAAAGAGTTAAGTTTTGAGTTTTGTGAAACAGAAGGTTCAGCTGAGCATGGCTCAGATCAGATAAGAACTTGCAGTTAACAATAGTGTGCTGGAGGCAAGGTTAATGGGTTAACAAGGTGGACAACCAGTCATTATGTAGAGCCATTTAACAAGATGAGGTAGCATTCAGTATATGAGGTCAGTTTAACAAGGTGAAAATATTCATTATGTAAAGTCAGTTATTCATTGTGTAACAGCAGATGGTTTAATCTTTACTATTGACACTCGCTGATTGTAACGGTCACTCAATTAATATGTACGTTGCCTTATCTGATGCTCCTCCTGTAAAATGACTATATAATCTATTGAGAAACTGCTCTTCCAGAGAACACTGTGAGCTCATGTCTCTGTGCTCGTGGGAGATCATTCTCTCTCCTGGCAGGACCTGGAATAAAGTTGGAGGTAAAACTACACTGAGTGTTTTGCTTCAACTGAAGTGGTGGTGGGGGAGAATAGGACGACGCGGTAATCTTGAGGGATGTGCTTCATCACAAGTCTGTGCCACCCTGCAAGACCTAGAGGCTTTTCTAATATCCAATTCATTAGGATGTTCTTCCTCACACAGTGTGTACAGAATATTGAATACCCTCTTCCTGTACTCACCCAAAGAGGGAAGATTTGGTAGTCCCAAAAGGAGGTATACTGGATCCTCCCTGACTTCCATTCCCAGGATCCTCTCCAGCTCATTCACAATGGCACCATAGTATCCGTGGATCTTGCAACAGGACCAAAAGCAATGTGTAAGGGTGCCAGTGTTGATTTTACATTTGGGACATTTTGGAAAAGATCCTTTTTTAAACATTGCTAACCTCTCTAGTGTCATATGGGCCCCGTGGAGGATCTTAAATTGCATTGCTTATGCTTTATTGCATATTGAAATTTTCTTTACATTTCCCCCATATATCCTTCCATGTTTCTGATGAGATTTCTTCCCCTAACTCCTGATTGCAAATCTCATGGTGTCTTTCCATATTCCCCAAGGCATTCCCTCTCTGCAGATGATATATGGTACTAACTGCGAACGCGTCCCTGCACCGGAGCACTTTTCTTTCTATATCTGACTTGTAGGGTTGGGCCCAGAGCGTGGTCGTCTTCTGTAATCCCTAACCTGGAAGTATTGGAAAAAGTCCCTATTAGGGATTCCATATTTCTGACCTAATTGACTTAAAGACATCAAGACCTCTCCCTCAAATAAATCTCCCAGACAGGAGATTCCTTTACCCTCTTGTGCTTGAAAGCCAGAGTCCACTCACCCCGGTCTAACTCCTAGGGCTCCCACTAACTGGGTAAGTGGTGAAGTCTTAAGCAAATTGCCCTCACCCGGTCACATTATCCTCCATGCTTTCACCGTATTTATAATAATCGGACTCTAAAAGTGCTCATCTACAGATGTCATCTTATCCATAAGTAGTAAGTTTACGAGGGGACATCTTGCCTGCGAGACTTCAACATCAAGCCATATTGATTTCAAGTCATTATGCACTCATTCGTCCACATGACAACATGGAGCCTACTTGATATCTTTTCAGATCTGGGAGGTCCACCCCAATGTTCTGTGGAAGTTGCAACTTGGAAAATTTAATTAGGGGGTGCCTACAGCACCAAATAACTGATCCAAGCCATCCTGTAAATCTCTGCAGAACCTGTTGGGTAATAACAATGGGAGCATCTTCATGGGAAATAACAACCAAGAGGGAAGAACATTCATTTTAATCAAGGCTATACGGCCTAACCACGATATGGTAGTCCCTCCCATCTTTGCAAGTCTTGCTTTATTCTCTCAAACAGCTGTACAAAGCTGGAAGGAAGGGGTAATAAAAATTCCCAGATAAATAAAACCTTTGTGATCATCTAAAAGGAAACTCCGTTCCGTCTTCCACCTTTGGTACTTTCACCAAACCCCCAATGGGCATGACTTCTGACTTTGTAAAATTTACCCTGTATCCCAAAAAGCTGACGAATAGTTTAATTCTTTGTATGAGCCGGGGTATGGACTTTTCCGGGTTAGCCAAAAACAGAAGGACATCATCCACATGGAGAGTAATGTTGTGTTCCCCCAACTCCCAAATTTGGTGCCACTATTTCAGAGTCCTTTCAGATAGCCTCCGCCAGTTGCGATAGGGACATTCCAGTCGGCTGCCCCTTCCCACACCAAAATTGTTGATTTAACCCCATTCATGATAACCGCCGCCTTGGGCTCTTTATATAGCACTGCCACCCCACTCCCCCCGGCGAATGCCCCCCCTCAGCCTAAGCTATCTAGAACAGCAAAGAGATATGACCATTCCACCCAATCAAAAGCCTTTTCTGCATCCAGGGGAGACCACCAAACCTGGGATCAAGCTTTGTTGTCATATTTGCACAATGTTCAGTACCCACCTGATATTGTTGGAGGAGCTGCGGCCCTTGATAAAACCCGTTTGGTCCTCTTTTATAATAATGGGCAGCACCTTCTCCAACCTCAGAGCCAGTACCTTTTGATAGGATTTTAAAATCCATATTCAACAACGAGATAGGTCTATACCACACGTAATCTCTAGAGTATTTCCCTTTCTTTAAAATTAGCCTCCCTCAGAGACGGCAGAAGGCAGTCATGGTTATATGAATGACCATACATCTCCAGAAGTAGTTTAGCTAATATGTGTTTAATCGCCTTAAAATTGACTCAGAAACGGGTGCCTTGCAGCCTGGGAGCTGCCTTACCGCCTCTTGCACCACCTGTACTGTCAGAGCTGCATTTAAAAGGGAGACCTGACCTGCGTTTATAATTGGGAGGTCCAGGTTTTCAAAAAAGGCTTCCATTTTCGCTATTCCATCCCCACAACCCTCCGACTGGTATGACTCTGTATAAAATTCCCGGAATCTGGCATTGATCTTTTTCAGTTCATGAGTGACGTTGCCACTCCCTGATAGACACAATGGACAGTGAAGCACTTTTCTTCCTAGCCAGGTAAGCTAGGTATCTACCTGGCTTATCCCCATATTCAAACAGCCTTTGCTTTGCAAAGGAGACCCCTCTCTTTCCCCACTTGCGAGAGCACTGAGTCCAGAGCAACCTGGAGAGCCGTGACCCGGTGTAATTTGGCCATTGATGGTCTGGTATAATATGCCGATTCAGCTGGGTCTCGAGCATCTACTGTTGCTCTCCTCTCTGCCTCCTTCTCGTTGTAGAGTATGAAATAATCATACCCCTTAAGAGTGGTTTGGTGGTTTCCCAGAGCACTGATGGATTACTGGCCATATCCTAATTGATGTCCAAAAAGCCCTGAACTCCCTTGTAACATTGTACAAAGTTGTCATCCTTCAACAGAAACTGATCCATACACCAGTGACGCATGCCTACTCCACTACCTTTGGTCTTAATATCCAAATACTCTGCTGCATGGTCCGAAATAGTTGTGCTCCCAATCCTACAGGCCAGCACCAAGCCCAAACAAACCGACAGAACAAAGAACATATCGATTCTTGTGTGGCACTTGTGCGGGTTGGAGTAGAAGATAAAATCCCTCCCATTTGGGTGGAGGCACCTCCACACATCATCTAACCCCAATTCCTTTCACAAGTCCTCTAACTGACGAGCTGCACCTGACAGTCCCCTTGGCATCCTGTCTATGCCAGGGTCCATGAATCGAATAAAGTCTCCTCCTATACTTGTACGGTGCACCCCAAGAGCCATTAATTTAGAAACCACATCGACTAAAAATTTAAGAGGAGCATCGGGGGACAATAAAAGTTCAGGATACCATACTCTTCTCTATGTATCAGCGCCTTGAGAATGATGAACTGTCCATACTCATCCTTGATTTGATCTGCCACCTGAAATGGAAGTTTCTTTCGTACCAATGTGGCCACTCCTCTGCTTTTGGCGTTAGAGGAGAACAACACCCTATCGTATCCCCTCTGCTGTGACTTCAGGTGTTCCCTATCAGTTAAATGTGTCTCTTGCAACAGCGCGTTGTCAACCCTTTCTTTCTTGAGATTTGAGAGCATCTTTTTCCTTTTAATGGGGGAATGACTCCCTTTTATATTCCAGGTGCACCACCTGAACAGATCGCTAGCCATGACAGTACATTATAGCCCGCCTGTGAGCCCCCAAGAGGAAGAAGTCCATTTAATGTGCGGCAAATGGATAAAATACGGTCTTGACTTGAACAAATAAACACAAAAAACATCAATCTCCTGAGATCCCCCCCCCGCCCATAGGGGGCATTCACCCCCAACCTCACAACCATCGTAGCACCTTCCAGTTGAGGCCACGTCCCAAATCCAAGCAATGGAAAACAAACATATTATTTACACTCCTGCAAGTTAACTATGGCTGCCGACCTCTCCCCCTCCCCATCTCAACCCCACACTTCTTTACACCAAATAAGTAACCACCCCATATTCAGCAAAACTGAACAATAGAATAAGTAATAACTACCAAACGGATATAGCATAAAACACCCTGGATTTTACACCACAGCAATACCAAGCCTATAAGACCCGAGACCCCAAAAGGGAAAAGAACAAAGAAAGGGAAGATAAAATAAAATTATATTATGCCATTGTCTGCATGCATCTTTTCCTCTTTTCTCCCTCGATCAAAGTCTATCATTTCAGCGAGTCCAAAAATTCTTTTACTTTTTCTGCCGAGGCAAAGACAGCTCCCCCATAATTGAAACATAGCACTGCCGGGTACCTCAAAATATTGAATGTTTAAATCTCTTGTTTTCTTTTACATCATCAAAAGTCTTCCTTTTCTTCATTATGGCCCCAGAAAAATCCTTAAAAAAAAATATTATCCTTGAATTTTTATAAACCAAAGCCTGTGGCTCTCCTCCCAGTCTTCTAGCTGCTTCTGTTATCAGTTGCTTTTCCTTGTAACGCTGGAGTTGCACGAGGACCGGGTGGGGGTGCCTGGCCGGACCGGACTGGACCTGCGTATCGCGATCTGGTGGGCCCGCTCTACGCTCACCCAGCCTGAGTCGATCTTCAGCCCCAGCAACTCTGGAAGCTACCTCTTGAGAAAGTCAACAAGGTTTTCGCCCTCTTCACGCTCTGGAAGACCCATGATCAGTAAGATTTTTTTTCTCTCCGACCTCCATTTTCGAGGTTGTCTATTTGTTTCTGCAGGGTCTGAATCTGGCCTTCCAAGGCTCATGCCCACCATTGAGCTGTCCATCGAGGCCTCCAAGGCCACTGTCCTTTGTTTCCACTGCTTCTATGCGCTGATCCAAAGTCTGGATCTCCTGCTCATGCTTTGTCAGCATGGCATTATTTGGCCCCAGCGCTCCCTCTTTTTTTTTCCCCAGAGTTTTGCGAACTCCGTGAGTAAATGCTGTTGTTCCACCAACCTTAACGGCTGCGGGTGTGCCCAGCATAATAGAGGAGTGCCCTGTCTGCTGCATTGTTTGTTCCCTTTCACTTAGATGTCTTTATTTCAGCTCCAGATCTTTCAAATTTTAATTTAAAGGGGCTGTAGGTGCTCTACCTAGTTTACCCTACAAACTTTCCTCAGGAGTGGCTAATGGGGGGTGGGGTAGGAGCTCACCTTGCCTAGAGTGTGGCACAGAGCCCAACACAGCAGACTGCTTAGACTGCCACCATCTTGAACCCCCAGCAAGCTTGTAATGTAACATTAGAAGCTACGTTTGTGAAGTTAGTGTTACACCTGCGTACCATTTGAATAGAGTATCATTAGACTGTATTCAAGTATTTAATCCAATATGGAAGCCTTATTTTGCAATGTTTCATTTAACTGCTTGGTTGCTTTTGGAAATGGGCAGTACCCTAAAATTCTGTCTATGGTTGTCCCAGGGACCACTGCATTCCATAAACTACAGATCCCACGAAAGAGTTTACACCTTTTACCTTGTATTGGTTTGGTTAGCCACCTCCTAGTTTTGAGCAAATGTTAGCAGTTAAGGCAATATAAACTTAGTTGTCACCTGTATTAATTTTGGGTCTTGCAATAGTTCCTCCCAGTTGTCTACCTCATTCATCAATGGCACTGTTTCTGTCAACCTTGCAGCTTCAACAAATCCTCCTCCTCCTTCCTCCTGAATGCTGAGTAAGAGAAATGATAAAAGGTCGTTCTTTAATGCAATGGTTGCGTTCTTGTGCAACCCCACGTTATAGAAAAATCCTGCTTTAGAAATAGCACTTAAAGTGTTGGAGATCTAATCGTATTATGACCAACACATGTTTTAAAAGTTTGTGCTTTAGAAACCTTCTGTTTCTGATAGACACAGTACTTCGTGGATGTCTAGGCTTGAGTTGCAAGATCTGTTTGAAATCTATCCCAGTTGTGTCACAACACTTTGGAGGTTATCCTCAGTGTAAAGATAGGACTTTGCCTCCAGACAGACCATACCACGTCACTCTTACTAATGCTACCACACGGAAGCTTCTGCAGTAGATGGATTGGTGAGGTTGAGGTCAAATTGATTGACAAGTGCCCAGGACCTGATGGACTTCATATTACAGTCTTAAAAGAAGAGGCTAATACAGTAGTTGATGCATTGGTTTTCATTCCTCTTTGGTCTGGGTAAGGCCCATCTGATGGATGATAACAGGTGTAATCCCTTTATTCAAAAAGAGAGGGAGACAGAAAGCAGGAAACTGAAGGTTAGCTGGCTTAATATCTTACTCAGGGAAAATGTTAGCTCTTGTTATTAGAAGTTCCAGCAAGGCACTTAGAAAATATTAAGGTCATAAGGCAGAGAAAATGTTTCTGTGAACCAATCATTTGGAGTTCTTTTAGGAAGTAACGTACTTGTAGATGAAGAGGAACAGGTGGAATGTTGCTGTGTTTAGATTTCCAGAAGGTGTTTGATAAGGTCTCATCAAAGGTTATTTTGGAAAATAAGAGCTTATAGTGTCGGGCACCTAAGTTTCATGGCCAGTATTTATTGTCCATTCCAAATTGCTCTTGAACTGTGTGGTGCCCTTTCAGAGGGCAGTTAAGAGCCAACAGCATTGTTATGGATCTGGTGCCACATCTAGATTTCCCTTCCTAAAGCTCATTAGTGGACCAGATGGGTTTTTAAAGACAAAAGAAGTTGCCGTGATCACCATTCCTGGGACTGGCTTTCAATTCTAGATGGATTACATCATCTACACCAGCCCATATTGTTATGGATGAAAGATTGGCTGGCTAACATAAATAGCTGCAACCCAAGACTAGCTGTTTCTGCATGTTTTCTACACTGGCATCTACCTAACAACGGCATTATGGCTCAGTGGTTAGCACTGTTGCCTCTCAAGTGCCAGGGACCCAGGTTCAGTTCCAGCCTCAGGCAACTGTCTGTGTGGAGTTTGCACATTCTCCCCGTGTCTGTGTGGGTTTCCTCCGGGTGCTCCGGTTTCCTCCCACAGTCCAAAGATGTGCATGTCAGGTGAATTAGTCATGCTAAATTGCCCATAGAGTTAAGTGCATTAGTCAGAGGGAAATGGGTCTGGGTGGGTTACTCTTCAGAGGGTTGGTCTGGCCTTGTTGGGCCAAAGGACCTGTTTCCATACTGTAGGGAATCTAATCGAATCTAATCTTATCGAATCGAATGTGGAAGATTGTCCAGGAAGAATCAAGACAAATGCAACCTGGCCAGTTGCCACCCTATCAGTAAACCCTTGATCATCAAGTGGTAAAAGCTGTAATTGACATGCTATCAAATGCATTGCAAAGGAAGATCCTGGTCATTGACTCTTAATTTGGATCCTGCCAGGGCCACTTGCCTCTTGATTACATTATAGCCTTGGTCTAAAAATGGGCAAAAGAGCTGAACTCCAAAGGTGAGGTGAGAGTGACTGCTCTTGACATCAAGATAACATTTGAATGACTTTAGCATCAAGAAGCTGTAGTGAAACTGGAGTCAATAGGAATTGTGGAAAACTTGCTGCTTGTTTGAATTACACCTAACACAAAGTAAGATGGTTGTAGTTTAAGTGTCAATCATTTTGATCCCAGGACATCACAACAGAAGCTCCCCATCAGGTTCACTGGGGAGTGCAGAAGCGCATTGCAGGAGGGCATGCCAGGAGCATCACCAGCTATACCTAAAATGAGGTATCAACGTGGTGAAGCAACCAAATAGGCATACTAGTAGCCCAAACACCAAGTAATAAACAGAGCTAAGTGACCCTGCAATCAATGGATGAGATCGAAGCTCTGTAGTCCTACCATATGCAGTCTTGAATACTGGTGAACGGTTATTCAACACTCACTGAGGAGGGGGCTGCGCAACTATCCTCATTCTTAATGATGGAAAAGCCCAACACCTCTATGCAAAAAGATAATGCTGAAGTATTTGCAACAATCTCGAGGCAGCATCAGAGATGAGTTTAGGTTCCTGGCTTCTGCATGATGAGGCAATCCTAGTGCTGACTCATGACTAGTAGTGAAGGTGAGTTTGGTTCCCAGCAGTGTCTGCATCCAGTGCAGATTTGTGGAGGTGGGTTTAGGCCCAGTGTGAGACCTGGCAACAATTGCATCGGTGAGGTGGCTCCGAAGTGGATTATGGAAACAGCTGATTGTGGGCTGGTGTAGTACCCAGTGGGATTAGTGACATTTGCATTGGCAAGATCCAGTGAGGGCGTTGATGGAGGTGAAATGGTGCTGAAGAATGACTAACATTCCAGTGGCGGTGGCACAGTGAAGGGGACTCGTGCCTGCCCACCAGGCCCCTAATAGGAAGAACTGTAAAGTTGAATATTTGTGTTTTGTATTCTTTTGCCTTTGTATTCTATGTTTTGGTTATTTTTCTGTGTTTTAAGATGGCGCCGGAGAATGGCAACACTATACTATACTTTTCATTGTATTCTGTAGCAAGTAAGATAAAATCAAAAAAAAGTTTTGGGTTCTGCTCGGGTTACTGAGCTGCTGTCCTAATTGCAACCTTGATTCATACATAGACAAAAGAGCTGAATGCGATGTGAGGTGAGAGTGAAGGGCCTTGGCATCAAAGCCGCATTTGACACCATGGCATCAAGGTGTCCTAGCGAAACTGGAATCAGTGGATATTAAGGAGCAAACTCTCTGCTGTTTGGAGTCCTACCTGGCACATACTAAGGTGGTCATGGCTGTTGGAGGTCACTGGATTTGCCACTTAAACACATTGGCAACAAGAACAGGTCAAAGGTTAGGAATACTGCGGTGAATAACTCACCTCCTCCCTCCTCAAAGCCTGTCCACCATCTGCAAGCCAAAGTCAGGTGTGTGATGGAATACTCCCCACTTGTCTGAATAGCTGCAGCCCCAACAACATTCAAGAAACTTGACCCCATCCAGGACAAAGCAGCCTGCTTAATTGGCGCCAAATCCACAAGCATCCAATCTTGCACGACAGGCACTCAGCAGCAGTGGTTATTATCTTCAAGGTGCACTGCAGAAATTTACTAAAGATCCTTCGAAACTGCTTTCCAAACCGCAACCACTTCTTTCTAGAAGGACAAGGGCAGCAGATACATGGGAACACCACCACCTGGAAATTCCCCACTAAGTCACATTATCCTGACTTTGAAATATATTTCTGTTTTTTCAACGTTACTGGTAGATCAACATCATGCGCACCTTCTAGTTTCTGATGCGGTCCTCAACCCCTCTGAACCAAATCCCCAGCAGCTTTGGCAAATCTGACCTGATGATAAAAGACAACAAAAGATCGGTTGTCCAAGTTCCCTTACTGTGATTTACGTTGTCTTCTGTTCCAGGTAAAACTGGTTGCATATGCATATTAATCTGTGTTCTAAAAGTGGATCTGAGTAGATGATAGCATAGTCAGCTATGTACAAAAAGATTGTGACTTAGTACCTCTTCCATCGATTGTCACTCCTCTTCTGTCCACTTCCATACTGATGATTTCACGAAAGTTGTCGGCAGCAGATAAATTAGAATTATTACTTAACCTTAATAGAAAGTCTTCATTGCTAAGCTGAAATGTCTCTGGTGCCAGGATCCCGATTATTGCATCTAATTGCGTTAGTGTATATATTGCCTTAGGGCTGAAATAGAGATGCTGAAAGTGCATTCTTTGAAGCTTTTAGGGGCTTTTAAGCACTGGAGTTTGGGTCAGTACTGGAGTAGATGTTACTAAAAGTGTATATCTGATATAGGTGTAATCTGCTTTATTGGGTAGAATTTCAAAGGCCATAATGAGACCATTTTGACCCAGGTGCATAGTTCTTTTACTTCCTCCAGAGATTAATCAAGAATATAAAATGTCCTTGTTTAGCTGTCAGTTAACAACTTACTTATAATATTACTAATGATTTGGAAAATGCTGTAATTTAGGTTGAGAATCTATCTTGAGGTGAAATGGCATACTATTACTTTCAGTTTAAAATTGAGCACAGCTCGTGTGTAAAGGTAAGTTAGAATTTGGCTTTAAAAACAAATCTTTCTTTATATTGAGACATTTATTTGGCTGTTCCTATTGTCTTTGATTTCTTAAATCATACACAGCTTTCTAACCTGTTTTGTTCATCTTCTTTACTTGTTATAGCAAAAATTTCATAGGTTGTATTTGTAAATCTATTTCCAGCATTCTGAGGGACTTTACCTATCCAGGAATACTCTGGTCCAAGGCTGCTTATATTTCATTGTTTCAAGATGTGCCCAGCATGGGGGAAGTGCTCATTGCAAGGTATCCAGTCGGTCACTTAGGGCAGTTCAAGCATCACTGGAGGATTTCAAAGGTTACAGATAATTAGCAAGTACTGAGTGTGGGAGACTGTCAAGAATCAAAGCAAACTCCATCTTGGCAGTGCTGTAGTTAGCTGTATTGCCAGGAGACTGAACAATATGTTCCATTTAGGGGAATTGGAGGGGTCAAGAGCAGCCGCATGGCTGGGAAGCATTAAAAGTCTGAGATGTTCTAGGAATTCGAAGGTAACTAAGTGTTGGGAGTCGGGACCGAAGAACTCCTGGAATGCTGAGAAAATTGACTCTGGGGACAAGTTATGATCGCCTTGGGTTATGCCTGTGAATAGTGCATTTGAGAAAGTGGGGATTGGAAAAACATTTGACCAATATTTTCTTGATGCACCAGTAAGATTGAAGTGTGTGTTGTATAAGACTGAAGATGTTCTGAAGTAGGGTCACTGGATTTGAAATGTTAACTCCGTTTTCTGTCCATAGATGCTGCCAGATCTGTTAAAGTTTTTGCAGCAATTTCTGTTTTTGATATTATAGGAGAGTTGGTTGAATCAGTTGGTGAAAGAGACAGCTATTAAGGGATGCATTATATTTCAGAAAGTATAAGTGTCCTTGCGTATTGCACTTAGATTCCTGAAGGTATTAGTGATGCACAACAAATGGAAAGTTTTGTTGCGGTGGAAGAGGAGGGCTTGTAGGGTTCAATGAGGTTGTGGAATTCAAGGGGAGGCATGGCAAAGAAGAAACAAAATGATGGGGAGAGAAAGAACTTGCATTACATTGCATCTTCCTTTTTCGAAGAATACCAATGCATTTCATAGTCAATTAATTACTTTTGAATTGGAGCTAATTTGTAATGATATTGTTTTGATACCAGTCCATCTGTGTGATTGACAATTGAGAATATTGTGATCAACCGTGATTTCCCCACATGTATGAATAGCCTGCAAACACCACTGAGCCTAATCTCACCACAATTGACAGACACTTAGTTTCCAGTATGACTGCTGATATCAGTTAGCAAATCAGCAGATTTTAAATGATATTTAACCTGGGTTTAAGGGCCAAGGTTGAATTTGAGACAGTATAGTTATCTATGTGGCTGACAGTATATTTGTCCATTAAGCTAATGGAGCAGTACATGAAATGATCTCCTATGTTTGTCTAAAGCACTGCAGTCTTGCAAGATATCTACTTTTTTTTGCCAGAGGGTAGTGTTGTTTCTCCATGCTACGTATTATAAATATAAACAAGGAGTGTTGTGAGGTGGTGAGTGTGGAAATTGTTTTTTTTGGCTTTTTCATGTCTAATAGCTCGCCTAGAATGGTTAGTAGCTGCTTTGTCAGATTTGGTGTGATTGTTGAAATGTGTTTGTTAAAGTTAGTTTTTTGCTATAATTTTCTTGTCACATTGCTTATCTGGAAACACTATCATGTGATTCCAGATTGGATGAAGTTTGTCATTGTTGCAGTAACATAAAGCTGTGATATTTGGACCTCCTTGCATCGGGTACTTTACAAATTGAAAACAGGCTCCTTCCTAGTCTTGATATTAAACAAAAAAATTAATAATAGAAAAATCAGTGTAGTATAATTTCTAGTATTTTGTTCTCATTCTTCCACGAAGATGCTCCTTCATAATATACTGAGCCCTATTTTCTCCTAATGTTGTTGGTGTAGATTGTACATGTTAATATTCCTATGAAGTTCTTTTGGATGTTTTATATATTAACAGGCTAAATAAGTGCTATCATTCTGCTGAAAAATATTCTTTGTTCAATTTTTAGATATTGACATTTGAAACCAAAAATCCTGAAGAGCTAGCAGAACGCTTGCGAGCTGTGTGTGGAAACCAGAGTAATGCATATGCACGACTACTTGAATACCGTCTCAATGCACTTAGAGGCCTGTGGAATGCACAACGGCAGTTAGCACTTGAAGAGCAGCATGAACGTGAAAACTCCAGTGATGAAGAGACCATGTCCTTGCTCAAACGGCAAGGCTTGCTGCAACAACCAGAACAAGCACCATTTACTTCTCGCATGGGCCTCTTATTAGTGTTCCCTTTGATCCAGTCACAAAGTAAAACTGATCCTTCTCTCTGTAATATCACTGCTGAGGTACTCCTGAACTGCCTGAGAGATTGTCAACCTCTGAGCCTTACAAAAGAACCTGCTGACTGTCTGAATGGTCTGGAAGCCCTTCTCTGCTCCTGGTTAGAAGAATCACCTGCTTTGGGTCAATCAATTCCATGGAAACAGAAAGAAAATGCTGCAGCTGCATTGGTAGCTCTTGCCTGTGCAAGGTAAGAGCAATCTGGTATATTTCTGTCTAACTAGAAGTGTTCTTAAGATTACAATGTCTTCAGTAACATTACATTTCACAGAATAAAGATGACAGTGATCTGAAATAATATTTTGGTACATATTAATAAACAAATGCTACATGAGTGTTTGCTTAATGACCCTGATTGACAATATTCACAACTTCGATATTACATGGACCATATTATCTCTTTCTACACCTATCACAATTCACCAATAGGTGTAGTGATGTTATGAGTAGTGGTTGATGGGCTGCTTCTACCAAAAGACCACACGTGGTACGAGTTTTTTTAAAAATAAAACAAAATGCAGCAAGCAGTGTCACTTAGCACCTTAGGAAGGAAAGACAGGTAGGTAACACATCTAAAATCTCAGAATTTATCTTTTCTCTTTGCAGACTGTTATACATTATCTATTTCAGATTTTGAGCATTCGCAATATTACTTTTAATTTTGTATACACTGTTCTTTTTTGTGAACTACAATCAAGATTTTAGAATGAAGTTGTACCAAAAATAGCTTTGGATTCCATTTTTCAAATGCTCTAATTGGAAAATGCCTTGTCTGGAACTGAAAAAGCACCAAGTCACTTGGGACTTGTTCTTAGAGCACATTTGGATGTCTCCTACTCAAATATCTAATTTTGTTGCCAGGAGGTGAATACAGAAAACAACCAACAAAAGGAACAAATAACCACTTGGGGAAGGAGCTCTTTGCTCTTTACTCCAAATGCATGTCAGAGAGCAAAAACAAATTGGTTCCTAAAACCTTCCTGCTTCTGCATCAGTGTTTCTGCAGTCACCATGTTATCCAACAGAATTATATATTGAAATTGCTATTAAACTGTAATATTCTGCTACTGTACTACTTGATCAGAACCACATTGATTCATTAAAATGGTATCCTGTCTAACAGCACTCAAAAGAATAGTTGCTAAGTCTTTGCGAGTTTTGAGAAGATTTGTTGCAAAGTCTCTCTGAAAATGTTTCTTAACTGTATATTACTGGATTGCATTTCTCAGTTCTTTCCCTGAGGTGTATGGACTTAGAGCTGAAAGTAGATTTTGAGCAGTTCATTTTTTCCCCGTTGACTAAATTAATGAGAACTAGTCATGTATCTTAGAATTGAAGTTTGTGGCTGCAGTGGAGTCTTTGCCACATGAGTCTTTGCTGTCAAGGCCAACAACTAGCAGCTTGATATTATATAATAATTTGCTATCCCCACTGATGCTCTCCATCTGATGTTTCTTTCACACATCATAAATTATTGGTCATCTCGCTCACCACTAATGGAATAAGATTTAATTTTTTTCTTGCTTCCCTTTTGTATTTGAGTACAGTACCGGTCATTTGGTATTTTAAATGTTGACTAGCTTCATTCAGCCCTGGAATTTTCCTCATTCACCTTTCTCATTTATCCAAGGCAGTATTTGACCACCTATTACTATTGAATTTAGAGCAAATTTGCTCAAATTTGAACCTGTACTAGCTGTCTTAATGGTTTCTTTAACCAACAGTTAGTTGCTACAAAAGATAATCTCCACTCTCGTCTCTCTTAATAACTCGGTAGATACCTTCAGGCCCTAGGGACTTAACCATATGAATGTTCTTCAAGCGACCCAACACCACTTCATTCTTGATCTTAAAATGCCCTGGCATGTGCTCCACACTAATCTTTGTATCCTCCATGTCATTCTCTTGAGTGAATACTGGCTCAAAGTACTCATGTAGGCGGAGCGGGACCATTCGGCGCAACCATTTGGCACGGCCTGTTTGGCGCAGCCTATTTTGCCGTGGACCCATTTAGGTGCAGAACTATTTTGGTGCACATATACAGTAGTCATCAATGAAAATCAACATAATAGTATAATTATTATTAAATGGGGTAGTTTCCAGTAGTTTGTAGTTAATATTAAGATAACTAGTCATCAAAGAGAAACAACTGTAGAGGGAACTTTACAAGCAATTAACGAGTGCCTAGAATATTTTTCGGAATGATGCCTAACAACAGAGCGCTGAAGAAAATGGTTCATAGGACTAGGAAAGAAATTGCTGCTTACCCAGTAAATCCAAGAATCTTGTAATTCCAGATAACCTTAAAACATATTCTGTTAATTAATATAATAAAGAACAATTTTTACTAGCTGACAGCGGTAGCACCACCGGCAGAATTCTTATATTTGGTAGAAAAATTAATGCTGAGTTTCTGAAACAATAATAAGACCATAAGACATAGGAGTGGAAGTAAGGCCATTCGGCCCATCGAGTCTACTCCGCCATTCAATCATGGCTGATGCGCATTTCAGCTCCACTTACAATCAAAAAAGTTATATGTTCATGGAACATTCAAAATTTCCCCTCCTCTATTTTCATAGTTTCATAAGTATTTTCGGGGAAATACGTAAAGGTGTGTTCCCACTGTTGTATGCTTTACTCCCAAATAAGTTACAAACAACATATGATAAATTATTTAAAATGGTTCTGGGAATACAGCCTGAATGCCGCCCTGACATTATCAACTGTGACTTTGAACTTGTACATCTCGTAGCAGGGCACGATATTCTGTTAAAATTAAAGAGATTCAGGGAATTTGATTTTTTTTTAGAAACTTTGAGGAACCACGGTTAGGAGTGGACTAATCACAAACTAAATGCAGTTGATACACAAATAACTACAACCTACTGGAAACTACCCATTTAATAATTCTACTATTATGTTGATGACTACTGTATATCTGGCCAAAATAGTTCTCCGCCTAAATTGGGTCTGTGGCAAAATAGGCTGCACCAAAATGGCTGCGCCGAATGGTCCTAAATCCTCAATTAGGATCTCGTCCACATCCTCTGCCTCCAAACACAAGTTTCCCTCCTTTTTATCCTTGTAGTCCTATCATCTCCCTAGTTATCCTCTTGGTTTTAATGTATGTATAGAATGCCTTAGGAGTCTCTTTAATCCAACTTGCCCAGGTCATTTCATGGCCCCTTCTTGCTCTCCTAGTTCCCTGCTTAAGTTCTTTCCTGCTTTCTTTATGTTCCTCATGGGCCCTATATGATTTTAGCTTCCTAAACATTGCGTATCCTACTTTTTATCTTTTGACTAAATTCACAACCTCCCTCTTTATCCAAGGGTCTTAAAGCAATTTCCCCAAACCAAATGAGGTAGCAGATTCTGAATTTATTTATGAACAGAAATCATATATACAGGTGACTGCAGTAAAACGGCCTGAGCTTTTTAATGTCCATTCTACTCGACTGTCTTGTTACCAACAGCATGCTTGCGAACGTACTCTGGTTCTGCTACATGTGGGAACCCAAGTTTCAGCTAATTCCACGTTGCCTTTCTGTTGCATTTCATGTTAAAAGTTTGAATATATTCCTTACCTTTACAATGACTTGAATGTGCGATGAATATTCAAAATTGTTAAATTTGATTGCCAAGCTATTTTAGTCTCCACAGGAGTGTGATATTTGCAACTCCTGTTATTTCAAAGTTGACTAAATTAAAAAAGGTAAAGTTGTCATAGCCCTACCAGACCATAGGGTCCAGAGAGAGAGATGACTGGTGGTGATTTAACCTGAGGGTCACCATACCTCAGTGGGAGAGGTCAAAGAAGAGTGCTCTTCATGGAAACCTCAGTAAGTGTGGAAAAGTATGGAACCAAAGCCAAAACCACCATCTAGAAACTAGACATTGGTAAGAAGGTTGCAATTCTGCTGGCTGATCTAGATCATAGTCATCATCAGATTTGTGTTGACATAGAACATGATAAATTCTTATTCATACCCAAATTACTTCTACTTCTTATGCAGTGTCAATAAGATGAAATTTGTCAATTTCCCTGAATAGAGGGTTTTGCTGTGGAATTCAGGCTTACAAATGCTGAGGTCTTTGTCAGCACAATCCTGAGATTAGAGAACAAGATATTTTGTTGCTGTGTAATGCTATTTGAAGGTGGTGATCACTTAGAGTGCCACTAACTGCACCTCTGGCTTTGACAAATGATACAATGTTTCTGATGAAATCCATTTCCCATATGTCCATTTGAACCAGGGAAGGCAGCATTTGTTGTGAAATTTGAGCCCACTGAGTTCCTGAGCGGTTAGATGGTAATATTCCATTCTATCCTGCAATAGGAGCATTTCTTGCTTATTGCAATGTGCTTTTTAAAGTGGGATGCCAGGACAATTCAGAGAAATGGACAATAAAAGTCAAGGAATTAATGCAGTTGGAGAAGGAAATGGGCAGACTTTAGTTTAAAAGTTGAATGTTGAAGTGACTTGCATCTTCTGATGTGTTAGGTACAAGGATTTTGGGAATTCTGGAAGATTGAAACCAAAACTATTTCAGCAACTACTTCTGTTAAGACCTTACAATACAAGATGTCACAGTCTGTGGGATTTGTCAACTTTTGGTCCTTCAAATTTCCCCAATCTTTGTTTGTTTTCAGTTGCCTTTTCTCTTGCTATAATCTTAATCTCTGGTTCCACTCTGTATCTGACAAAAAAAAGCTTCTGTCTTTGTTTAATGTTTCTGCTACCCTTTATTTCCCATTAGAATTTCTTCTGTCTCTGTTTCTAAGGACCTTTACTTTTGCTGATCTCTTCCCAAATTTTGTGCTTGTAGAAGTACTTGATCTCTGTTTCTGATTATTGCTAATTTACTCACATTCTGTTTTCTTATCACTAAAATCATCAGTGAACATTCCTACAGCTGATGTTATGTTGGAATGTAAGTTGTCGACATAAAAAGCAGCTCAAGATATTTCAGCTAAGGTCATTTCTTTGAGGTACTCTCCAACAACTTGAACCATCTTCCTTTGTGCAAAGTATGATTCCATTCAGCAGAGAACTTTCTTGATTCCTGTTTTCCAATCTGAGGAATAGTCCCTTATAATTAATTATAGGATTACTTTTGGTGAGTGCAGCTTTTTAGATTTATGACTTTTAAGTTATTTCCAATGTTGTAATTGGCAGAGGCCTCTAAACACTTCCCACAACTGTGTTCTTGTCCTTTGTCATTGCTTAGCTGCCTGCACACTGATTTCAGATCATGATTTTCTAGGCTAAGATCCTTTTTCATTATGTTATTTATCTTTTGTAGGCAATTGTGTCATCAGCCACAATTTTGTATCCTTTCGGGGTGGGGATGGGGGTAAGTGGAATTGTCTGCTGGTCTATACCAAAGTTCTCAGCAATTCCTTCAACCGGATTGTCCCTTCAAATTTATTTATTTTCAGTTGTGATCCGGTGGATTCTGCCATACTGTTTAAGTGGCTGGGTTCCACAGTACTGGCTGCATTGATCATAAGGAGGGCATTAAAATGTTCTGATTCCTTCAGTAAGATTCCTGCTGTATTGTCTTTAAAAATTAGTTTACACTTTTTTAATGAGTACTTTAGGAGTGGTGACATGTTTTAAGGGCATGTCAATGAATCAAATGTCCCTTTTCGCTCTCTCGCTCTCTTTCTTTCTTTCACTCACTCACTCACACACATGCGCGCACATGCACTCTCTTTCACGCACACAGTCGCGCACTCTCTCTCGCACACGCAGTCACATACTCTCTCACTCACATGCGCGCACTCACATGCACAAAGAACTGTGCTTATTGAGCGTTTGTAGAACCTGCTGATTTCATCATTTAGTGCTAGGAGATTGATTCAGTCAGTATGTTGCATTCTTTTTGGTGGCAGATCAGGTTTAATTTAGATAAGTGTAAGTTGCTGCATTTTACAAGGGCAAGTAAGGCAGGACTTGTACACTTAATGGTTAAGTCCAAGCAAGTGATGCTGAACAAAGACATCTTGTAGTGCAGGAGTCGCAGGTCGACAAGATAATGAAGAAGGTATTTGGTATGTTCGTCTTTATTGGTCAGTGCATTAAGTATTGGAGTTGGGAGATTATCTTGTGGCTGGACAGGACATTGGTTTTGCCACGTTTGGAATACTGCATTCAATTATGATCTCCCTGCCATAGGAAGATGTCGTGAAACTTGAAAGGGTTCAGAAAATAGTGACAAGGATGATGGGCTTATGCCCGAAATGTCAATTCTCCTGCTCCTCAGATGCTGCCTGACCTGCTGTGCTTTTCCAGCACCACTCTCTTGACTCTGATCTCCAGCATCTGCACTCCTCACTTTGTCATAATTACAAATATGTTGTCGGGGTTGGAGAGTTTGAGCTACAGGGAGAGGTTGAATAGGCTGGGGCAGTTTTCCCTGGAGTGTTGGATGCTGAGGGGTGACCTTGTAGAGGTTTATAAAATCACAAGGGGCATGGTTAGGGTAAATAGACAAGGTTTTGTCCCCGGGGTGTAGGAGTCCAAAGCTTTGGGGCATAGATTTAGGGTGAGAGCAGAAAGATTGAAAAGAAACCTATGGGGCAACTTTTTCACACAGTGTGGACTAAGCGGCCAGAGGAAGTTGGGGAAGGCTGGTACAATTACAACATTTTAAAAGGCATCTGGATGGGTACATGAATAGGAAGGGTATGAGGGCTATGGGCAAGCGTTGTGAGATACTTTGCTTTGAAAGAAGAGTATTGAGTTCAAAAGCTAGGAATTAAACATTTACAAATAGCTCTAATAATGGGAGTTCATTTCCTGGCCAATCAGCACCCTTGTCTTGTGTAGTATAGAGCTTCATTTTCCTTTGAGTTGGTACTCTTCTAGAGTGTCCTGATGAGTGCAAGATGAAATGCTGCGAAATGTCTTTTTTCAGCATGATTCATCAAATAATACACCAGACAGTTTTTATTGGTTCAAATTATGTGAACTAATCAGTGCGCTTGTCCAGCTTGAAGTGATGACATGCGCAGGACCTTCCAGTGTCATTATAACTGAATTATATCTTAAATGGGTAATTGCCTGTCTCCCTGTTACTCTGATAGGTAACTGTAAATTGAGCAAATAATCAGTGATTTTGTGGCTATTTGGCAATTTGTAATTTGTTTGTGTATGTATGAAGATAATTAACTATATCATTGTTGGGAGGAATTTCAGTTATAAATAATTTTTAGTTTCTAAGAGGTCCTTGAACTCCAGATGATTTTTTTTATTTTCGAAGAAGTGAAAATGCTGATCAGTGTGATTGTCTAACAGGCTTCATATTTTATGATTTGATTTTTGTCATCTAATCTCTAGAAGAGAGAACTTGAGATGAATGCCATTGTTATTTCTATTGCAGATTAGTTTCTAAAACATTTTTAAGATGTTTTGCCAGGTGAGAATGCTACCTTCAAGCCGTGCATTATTTTGACTTGAAAATATGCCTTGACTTTGTGTCATTGAGTCAGAATTGTGGATCAAATTCTATATTAAATAGCAGTGTGGTTAAGATACACCACATCGACTGCAGTGACAGATTTGAGAAGGTGGCTCACAAACACTTAGTCAAGGTCAATTAGGCATGGGAAAAATGCTGACTTGCTTTTTTAAAAATCTGACCTTCATGTTCCAAAAATAAAGAAAAGATGAGGGACAAGATTGAGTAAGGCATACAATGTCAACTTTTTTCTGTCTGTCACTCAGTCTGGAATATTTCATTTATCAGCCACAGGATCAAATTCCTTCTGTGCCTTAAACTGATATCTGCTCCCAATGAGTTACTGAAAAAGTTGAGATCATGCAACCCTCTGAGCCTGCTTCACCATTTAATAATATCACGGTTGACTTGATTATAACCTCAAGTCTGCATTACTGCTTACCTTTGATAGCCTTTCACTTCTGTGCTTAAAATGTATCTCCCTCTTCCCTGACAATATTTAAGGACTCAGTTTCACCATCTTTTTAGTGTTCCAAAGACTCAAGAGGGGAAAGAAATTAATCTCATCTTCATTTTAAATGGGTGATTCCTAATTTTTAAACCATGACCCCTAGCTCTAGTTTCTACATCCTTTCTACATCTCCCATTTCATGACCCATCAAGATCTTGTATGTTTCAATCAAGTCACCTCTCAATCTTCTAAACTCCTAACCTGTCCAACCTTTCTCAAAGGCATCCCAGTCATTCCAGATATTTTTCTGGTTAAACTTATCTGAATTGCTTCCCATGCATTTGCAATCTTCCTTAAATAAGGTGACCAATACTGTGCCCAGTACACCAGATGTGGTCTTAACAGTGTTGTGTATAATTGAAACATAACCACCCTCTTGTTGTATTTAAGACCTCTTGTTATAAATGGTAACACTCCATTAATGTTCTCATACTGTACCTGCATACAACTTTTTGTGATACATTCACTAAAACAGCCAGGTCCCCCTCATCTTAAGAGCTCTACAATTTCTCATACTTTTAAGAATTCTTATTGCCAAAATGGACAGTTTCACATTTTGCACATTATACCCCATTTGCCAAACCTTGGCCCACTCAACTCATCTACATCCCTTTGCAGCAGTCTCATGTTCTCTTCACAACTTACTTTCCTGCCTGTCTTTGTGCACTGGTAAATTTAGCAAAATCAGATCTTTCCCTAAGTTATTTTATACAAGTTGTAAACAGTTGAGGTCCCAGTACTGATTGCTATGGCACACTTCTTCTTACATTGTGCAAACCTGAAAAAAGACACATTTATGCCTGCTATCAGCTTTCTGTAAACCAGACAATCACCTTGGCGGTATTGTAACCCCTACTCTATGAACTTTTTGTTTTACAATTACTTGTGATGTGGAACTTTTTCAAATACTTTCTGGTGGTACTTCTGCTTCCTCTTATCCAGTTTGTGTTACCATCTCGGAGGCCTTGGGATTGGTCAAATACAATTTCCCTTTCACAATCTATGTTGACTCTGATTACCTTCAACTTATCTAAGTGTCTTAGTTTAACAGTAATGGGATTCTAATGTTTCTCTCTCTCAAACTTTAACATAACTGTCCTGTAGTTTTGGCTTTGGATTTCTCCTGTTTTGAATAAGGCAGTTAACATCCTCCTCCTTTCACTTCAGTCGGACTATGCTCAAGAGGTTTAGAAAGTTAAAATCAATGCATCAACTATTTTATTAGCTGCTACTTTTACGACTCTAACATGAAATCCATGGGACATGGGTGCTTGTCATTTTGCAGTTCAAGCCAATTAGTCAATAGCACTTGTCTAATTTTGCTGAGTTCTTCCCTCCCTTCTATTTTCCGGATATCACTGCATGTAGGTCAGTGTGTGAACACTGATAACCTTTTCTGTTAAATTATTATCTCATTTTCTTTTATTAATTTTCCAGCCTCACTTTCAAGAGGTTTGATGCTCACTTTATTTTTGCCATTGAAATTATTTATAAAAGCTGTTACTTGTCTCTCTCTCTTTATTTCTAGCTATCTTTCTCATGTAGTCTAATTTTTCCCTCAATTTTCATATTCTGTCCAATCTTCTGACCTGTTGCCTACCATTACATAATTGTATGCTATTTCTTTGTCTGACATTGTCTTTAATGTTTCTAGTTAACCATGAATGGTAGATTCATAATTGCAATTTTCTTGCCCTTTGGAATCTATTGTGTAGTCTGAACACTTCAGAATACCTTAAATATCTAACAGTACATTTCTATTGACCTATCTTTTAACCTAATTCGCTGATTCACTTTAGCGAACTCTGCTTTCAAGCCTTCATAATTCCATTGGCCTTGTTTCTTAGGTGGTTGGTTTCAATTTTTAGTAGATGTGTATATTATAGGTCAAACTTTATATGCATATGATGTACCATATTAACAACTGTCATTTTCTAATTTGAGCCAGGTCTATGATAACTAATGATGAAATATCTTGTACTGTGGTGTCTTTTTTTTGGTGGAACTGTGCCTACAAAGTTAGGTGGTCATGACTTGTTCTTTGTAAATGTAGTGAATTGATATATGGTTATCTGCTTTGAGACTGATTCAGTGAAGTCAAGGTATAAATTGTTGCTGATGTCTGTATTCTGGCTAATTCACTGTTAAATTATTCAAGTGATTTTATTGTCTAAAATCACTGGAATATAACAGTCTCGTCAAAGGGTTATTAATATATAATTCGGCAAAGAAATCTTATTTGTTTACCTGTTCATGTGATTTTTCAGTTTTTGTGTTTAAGATCAGTGACTACAATTTACTTCCCTTTCAGAGGCTCTCTGAAAACACTAATTCACACAGTGCACCTGTTACAGAAACAGACCGACCTGGGGTTTTTACCAGTTACAGACGTTCTACATCGGTAAGCACTGATTTGACGAAAGGAACATATTAAGTTGTAGTTAATGAACACTGTTCTTATTCTAAGCAGTTTTTGATATATTGTATGAAACTTATATGTGAACTTCATTTAATCTTAACTGGTATTGAAGGACATATATACCTATCTACATGCAACCTCAATTTAACATTATTTTCATCAGTGTCTGCGCTTTTTCTCTCTACTCCTGTGACTTCAATTGAATTGTGGTATCAGCAGTCCTCTGGTTTCTTGTTCAGGTTTAGTTTTATCATATGCTTGGTATCAGCTAGTCAGACATCACAACTTTGACCTTAATCTCCTGACTTTGAGATGCATATTTTATAGCAGAGGTGTTAGGGGTTATGATTAGATGAGTGAATCTTGTCACTCCGTGTTTCCCATTCACCAACCCAAGGACATTGGCACTAGTTCTAAAAGTGAAGTTAAAATTGCTGTTGTGGCTGAGATCAGCTACCTCTAAAGTGTGATTCTGTAACCTGCATGCACTTGTCCCTGATATCTGAAAGCAAACGGAAAAATACAACGCTTCATGCTTTTGAAAATATACTAATTTCTCCCCTTTTAAAAGGTTCCATAGACCTTTGAAAACTTATGGACATTTTCTGTTTGTGATCTTCAGCACTATTTCATGTGAATTATATGGAATTTGGTATTGTTACCAGTGGAATTGGTTACACCCAAGAGTGAAAGTAATTGATCTAATGACAATATCTCGTACTTCGTTTTGTCAAAATGTACCTATTCCGAAGTCCTGTAGCAAAGTTTGTATCAGCAGTTGAATTAATTTGAAACTGCAATATGCTGAAAATGTAATTCAAAGCAATGGATACTAGTTTTCACGTGACTAATTTCTTATACAAAAGCAAATCATGACCTGTAATGACAATGGAAATGAAACACGTGTGACTAGCTGTCTCTGCCAACACAATATACATTTGTTAATTAATGCTGGAGTCTGCATTACATTTCTAGATGTTTAGAATACAATAATTTTGTTTAGAGATAATCTCATGATTTTGGGCAAGAGTATTTCAAGAATCGTCCACAGGTGCTTTAACACTCAGCAAGTCTGATAGTATCCATGGAAAAACAAAGGCATTCAAAGCTAAAATTACTAAAAATACAGAAATTGAAATAAATCAAGAAATGGAGACTTATGACAAATATTGTATTCTTAATACTTTCAAGAATCAAACTAGATACAGAGTGCCAAGGACAACTGAGAAATATAGAGTATAAAAGTAAACAAACACTTTGAAATAGTAAAACGATAGTCAAAGGATGTCAGCAAAATCTGGAACAAATTGTTCAAATGAGGTAGAGGATATGACTGTAATAAATAATTTGGTAGCATTCTCTTTTGTGAAGATAAGCATAATGTTGTTGCAAAGAAGAATATCGTGGCATTGATCAATATAAAATTGAAGAAGTAGTATCATGTCTGTGTTGTTCAAACTTGAAAAATCACCTGTTTGAGAGGAGGCCATCTGAAGGAAGTGGGGGCCAAAATAGTGAAACTTTACCACAGTTTTTCAATCTTCAAGTATGGGAGTGAAAATGATGGATCCCCTACTTAAAATAGAAAAGGGATACATTTGTTAATTATCTTTAAAATTGATGATGAATGAACATTTTTAGGGCTGATGATCCAGGACAAAATTGTCACTTGGAAAAACATAGATTAATAAGTTACAGTCTGCACAGGTTTGTTGAAGATAAACTGTATTTGACAAACTGAACTCTCCTCCACCTCGCTCTCCTGGGCCTCGCTCTGCTTCCCTCGTCCCCTACCTCCACTTCACACTCTGCTCCTCTTCTCCATCTCACTCGCCTCACCCTCTTGCCCCACCCCGCTCACCTCACCCTCTTTCCCTCTTGCCCCACCTCGCTCGCCTCGCCCGCCTGCCCAAAGTTTTGCGACAGCTTATATTTATCTGCCACTTGCTGCTTATTCTGTTTGGCATGTAAGTGGTACTGTTTGGTAGCTTCACCAGATTTGGCACCTCATTTTTATCTCACCTGGTTGGACATGCTGTCTAAGGTCTTCGGCAGATTTCTGCAGTGCATTTTGTAATCGTACGCACTGCTACTTTTGTGTGCTAGCGCTGGAGCAAGTGAATATTTGTGGAAATGGATCCAATCAAGCAGGCTGCGTTTTCCTGGATGGTGTCTTGAGTGTTAGTAGAGCTGTACTCATCCAGGTAAGTATCTCCAGGGGAGTATTATCATGTGCCTGATGTGTGCCGTAAAGTTGTTAGACATGTTTTGGGGAGTCAGGAGGTTAGTTACTTGCTGCAGGTTTCCTGACTTCTGATGATCCTTGCCTGGCATTTGTGTGGCATGAGCATTTCTTGGCAGTCAGATTCAGAGATCCACAGCACAGGAAAAGGCAGTTCAACCCATCAAGTTTGAATCAGTTACAACAACAGACTTACTATTCTAATCCCATTTTCCAGGACTTGATTCATGTCTTATATGGTTTGGCATTGCATGCAGCCAAATACTGCTTAAATGTTATGAGAGTTTTGACTCTACTGCTCTTAAGCCCATGAGTTCCATTTTCCACCATTCTCTGGGTGAAGTTGTTTTTCCCTTACATACCCTGTAAGCCTCCTGCCCCTTACATTTAACAAACCTCCAGTTGTTGATCCCTTCATCAAGAGGAGAAGTTCCTTCTTGGCTATCCTATTGATGCCTCTAATAATTTTGTACATTTCAATCATGTCTGCCATTCAGTCTCTACTCCTCTATGGAAAACACCCACAGCCTATTCAGTCTTTGTTCATCACTAAAACTCTCATGGATACATGAATAGGAAGGCAATAGAGGGATATGGATCCTGTAAGTGAAGACAGTTTTAGCATGTTAGGGCGAAATGTGGCGATGCAAGCTTGGAGGATAGATGGGCCTATACCTGTGCTGCATTGTTTCTTGTTCTCCAGCCCACACAACATTCCTGGTAAATCTCTCTTGTGAACTCTCTAGTGCAATCACATCTCTTCATTAACATGGATTCCAGAATTGCCCACTGTGGTTGTGGCCTAACCAATGTTTTATATAGTTCCAGCACAACTCCCTACTCTTAAACTGTATATCTATGGCTACTAAAGGCAAGTATCCCATATGCTGTCTTCACCACTTTATCTGCCTACCTTGAGGGACTACAGCACATGCTCACCAAAGTCCCTCTGATCCTTAGTGCTTCACAGGGTTCTACTATACATGCTGTATTCCCTTGCAACGTTTGTCCTGTCCAAGTCCATCACCTCTCAATTATCTGAATTCAATTCAATTTTCCACTGATCAGCCAATTTGACCAAACCATCTATATATTCCTCAAATCTAAGGCAATCCTCCTTACTATTTACCACCCTATATCGTATATTTCACAAACTTGCTGATTAGCCCTCCTACGTTAAAGTCTGAATCTGAATATTTCATGCAAACAGCAAGGGTCTCTACGAAAATCCGTTGGACATAGGCTTCCAGTCACATTTACACCCCTTGCACATCACACTCTGCTTCCTCCAATTCTGGATCCATTTATCCAAATTTCTTTGGATCCCATGGGCTCTCTTGTCAGTTGGTCCTATGGAAGTTAAGTATGAATTGTACCTGTAATTTTAATTGATGGGCCTACTTTCTTTATCGATGCACACATTTTGATATAGGAATCTATGCTGTTGTTCCCCCAGCTGTACCAAATCAATTTGAAAGAAAGTATTGAATAATTAAATTTACACCAGCACTTTGAACTCATCTTAAATCTAAAATGGTTTCAGCAGTTTTTTTGACATTAAAGCCAACTAGATATTTTGAGATATCTTGCACCTTTCTCAGAGTGGCGTTACGCTGCACATTTATAATGTTTTATATTTAGTGTTTGATCCTTAAATTTTTTTGAAAAACTTTGTTTTGAAGCTAAGTGGTGGCTAGGTGCTTGTTCACAGGAGGAAGTTTTACTCCAATTTGTTCCTGCGTAACCCAGTTGAAGAACTCATTTGTTTGACCTCTTACGCATGAAGTGCAGGGAAGGAAGAGAAGGATTTTACTGAAATTAATAAATAATATTAATTCTGTATTGGTTAGTATTAACCAATGTGTTTCCTAGCTTGAATTTGATTTGCATATGTTTCTACCATTCTTGTAAGTTTGAGATTTGCTAGCAACTATATTTCCAGACCTGGTATCTAACTAGCTCAGCTCTTAGACTTGCTTTGTATGTTTAGGCTTTTAGGGTCTTTTGCATGGAAAGTTGTTATTAAACTATTAATACTTGAAGGAATGAATCTTCACACTTGTAGTTCAGTTTTAGTGCAGGGCACTTGATTTGCAGTAATTAATCCTTATTCCAATGTTCATATCATACCAAGATTTGAAAATATTTGATTTAACTTTCTCTACCAGTTTCATTTTCTGCCCATCATGCAACTTTAGTAGCTTCCCACTGTTCAGTGCACCATAATTCTGAGGCAGACAATGAGACATTATTTTCACAAAGCTAACAGCAGAGTAGTGCCACTTAAACAGCAATATCTGTACTTTTGAGTTCAAGCCCATGTCTGGAAGTTGCTGCACAATCTTTGTTTAACCATAACAAGTGACATAAGTGTGATGTTATTTTAACAATATCTGTTTTGTTTTTGCTTTTACCAAAATGTAGCTAACGTTTTAATTTTTTTCCTCAGACTTCTTCTGTTGGAAGGAGGACCAGGTTCGGCATCTTGCCTGCTTGGCAACAAACATATGGTGTCTTGGGGGTTTGAGGATATGCTGTCTGCACCGGAGAGCAACAGTAGTTCCACTGACAATAAAGGTACACCTGATTTTTTTTTCCCCATTAGTGTGGTTGGGCTGTAAGGAGGGAAAGGCAGACAGGCATGTAGGCAGTGAACATTTAGCTAGAATTATGAGAGTGACTACTTAAATTTACAAATTTCAAAATAGGAAAATGGCAATGTGATAATTCATTCAAAGTAGTTCAATAAAACAAGGTTGAGAGAATATCAAATAACATTTTTTATTTATATATATATAAATAAACAAACAGTAAATAAATTACATTGTCTGCTAGTTACATCACCACTGTTCGTAGCAATATAAAAGGAATACTCAGGTAGTGTTTAAATGCCATAAAATTGGTTTCTTCTGATTGAAGTATTGTTTGTTTTGATTGTAGTTGGAATAGAATGTTGTGTAGTGCAAGTCAGAACAATCGGTGAATTAATGATGTGAAATACTGTCAGTCATGAATTACTGCAATGTTTGTTTGCCCTCGGAATGAGGTATTCTAGTGTAGGTATATGTTTCCAGGTTTTATAAACTTGTCAATGTTGAATATTTACAGGTGAATACAGAATATAGCATGAAGTTCCTTCTGTAATGGCATGGTAATTGATTGCCAATCCAATGTTTGACATTCCGATAAGGCTTTGGGGACTTGGCGTTTTTGAAGGTTGCAGTGTGGTATAAGGGTTGATGTGCATGCTTCTCGTGTGCAACTTCTCTGATTATTTCAATCTTTCTGATCTATTCTTTATTTTACTTGTTTGTATGTAATTCTTAGAATTTGTTATTTGGTGGCTTGTTTGTTCAACTTTAAATTCATGAATAGACAAAATTTTGTTTGGTCTTTTACCCACAGTCCAAAAGTCCTCTTTAATTTATAGCTCTACACCAAACTGATAGAAGAATAAAAATAGTGAAAGATCAGTGTGAACTCTAACAGAGCTAGTCCACCAGTTAGGTGGGTCAGCCCTGCTAAATTACCAGGGGTGTGTAGGCTTATGTGAGTTAGCCATGGTAAATGCCTGGTTACAGGGATAGGGTAACTGGGTTGGTCTGGGGTGAGATGCTTTTTGGCAGGTGGGTGCAGACTTGATTGGCCGAATCACCTCAAACTGCATTGTAGGGATTCTAAGATTTTTGTTTTGGATTGTTGGTGGTGTAGAGTAGTTTCTGTGATTGTTGTGTCAACGTACTCCAAGGATAAATCCCTCCAAAGAGCTGAGAGACATTTTGAAAGCAGCAAGGTAATGGAGGATAGTGGGCTAGTGTAGGTTAGGTGGGCTTGGATCGGCGCAACATCGAGGGCCAAAGGGCCTGTACCGCGCTGTATTTTTCTATGTTCTATGTAAAATACAGAAACATTTCTTAGTTTGGCAACTTAGTATCACCACACCCATGTTGTTAAAATGGAAAACATTATTGAATCATATTTGCTTTCAGAGAGGTAGTTTTGACCCTGTAAAGAGCAGCTGTTTTGCTTGTTTTAAGATCTGCAAAGAAATATTGGTGATGCCAGGTATCACAAATTTAGATAAGAGCAATTTTGTTTTTATTTCTAAATGTTGCATTTAGATATTTCAATCCAACTCTACAAGTATTACATTTTAGACATTTTAATTTGGTATTTTGCAAAAATATCTTTTTTCTGAAACATTCGTCTAATAGTAGCAATTTAATTTAATTTTCATGTTTGTGTTCATTGTGTTTTCATAATCGCAGCATACTTATGTGGTCTCTTACCTGCACGATAAATACAATTCACAACAAAAACTGCTGTAGTCTTAACAAGTCTTGATAAAAGGCAACTCAAAGCTAAATTGCTGGTCAGTTACTGAAAGTGTCTTGAGATGCCACGGATTCCAGCATCAGTAACTGTTCCTTTTGTGGCTGAAAGTGTACAACTGTAAATCCATTTTTTTTTAATTCTCTGCTTTCCCAGACACACTGTTTTCCTGGTTCATCTTATAAAAGACGTTGGCAGGATTCCCTTTGTTCTTTAAATTACCATGTGGATTCAGTACCATTTGCTTATGTGGTCTTTCCCTTGTTCTCACAGGCACAGGATAACAGCAGTTTACTTGACCTCTCCCAGTGTTCCTTGTAGGTAGAGTAGCAGATTTTACTTGGATTTCTTTCTGGTGGCATGGTGACTCAGTGATGAACACTGTTGCCTCTCAGCCCCAGGGACCTATGTTCAATTCCAGCCTTGGGTGACTGTCTGTGTCAAGATTAGATTAGACTAGACTCCCTACAGTGTGGAAACAGGCCCTTCGGCCCAACAAGTCCACACCAACCCTCCAAAGAGCAATCCCCGCCCATTTACTGCTGACTAATCCACCTAACACTATGGGCAATTCACCTAACCTGCACATCTTTGGACTATGGGAGGAAACCGGAGCACCCGGAGGAAACCCAAGCAGACACGGGGAGAATGTGCAAACTCCATACAGACAGTTGCCCGAGGCGGGAATTGAACCCAAGTCTCTGGCGCTGTGAGGCAGCAGTGCTAACTACTGAGCCACCATGCCATCAAGGTTGCACATTCTCCCCATGTCTGCTTGGGTTTCCTCCCGGTGTTCGAATTCCTCCCACAGTACAAAGATGTGCAAGTCAGGTGAATTGCCATTCTAAATTGCCTGATAGTGCCTAGGGTTGTGTAGGCTAGGTGGGGTTAGTTCTGGTAAATATGGAGTTCTGGGGAGAGGATGGGGTGTAAGATGTTCTTCAGAGAGTTGATTTGGAGCTGATGGGACAAATGGCCTCGATCTGCACTGTAGGGATTCTATGATTCTCCATGCCCTCCACACACAGTTCAAACCAAATTTTCATGCCAAACCCAATGTTTTCTTTATTGATATTTGCCTCCTCTATTAATTTTCTTTTATATGTTGGAGTTTATGCTTGAACTGACTGCTGACAGTAGAGTTAACTGAGGAAGGATGGAGGTGAAACTTTAACAATAAAAAGGTGACAGCAAGGAAATAAAAATGGAGCAGTGTTCTGGTCCATTGCAGCAGTCAATAAGTACATGCAGAAAGATTCAAATTTAAAACGAAAAATCACATGGTAGCTTACAGATGAGAATCGGAATCTTTCAGGCTGCCGAATGAAGGAAGGTGGTCGAGAATCAAATTCCAAGTGAGATAAAAGATTGGAATCTAGATTCATGGTTAGGGGCCTAGATTTTATCTGGAGCCTTGCAGGTAGTGCAGAGTTTGGTATTTGACCAAAATGTGATTCTGGTCGGAGTGGGGAGCTGATTGCCTAGGACCTATGCATGCAATCATGGCAACAACAAAGGAGAAAATGCTGGAAATATTCAGCAGGTCTGACAAGGGAAATCAGCATTAATGTTTTATGTCGAGGACCTTTCTTCAGAATTGACCATATTAATGCTTCATCCAGTTACCAGCTTAAATGAGCACTGAACAATTGCTGTAATTAATAATGAAAGAAGTTCTAAATTACCAGCTATTTTCAGAAGCCAGAGTTCTAATAAAAGCAAATTAGATTATCTTTTAACCACTGATTTATGGGCACTGGCTTACAGAGAGGAATAGGAATCTTTTATGGTAGCAATTGAAGGCACACAAACTATATTGTAGTCTGGATCAAGATTTCCAAATTTACCTTCTGATTATCTGGCATCTATATCGGCTACTTCACGCTGCTTTGCAAAATATTGCTCCTTTTTATGAAGAGACACCGCACCATCCATTTCCTAATGCTGAATGTATCGATCAATCTTGGCTCCATCTCTGAGCTGCATCGTGATTCCACCCTTCTCTGCACCAAGATTCCACCCTTCCCTGCACCAAATTAGGCAAGTTCCCATGAATTACTGGTTTAAAAAATAATCTAGTTTGCTATTCTTAGAATGGTTCCAACAGAGCAATTCAGAGCTTCTTTAATTATTAATACCAGCAATCATTCAGTGCTCCATTTAAGGATGAAGCTAGCATTATAGCCAGTTCTGAAGAAAGGTTCTTGACCTGAAGTATTAATGTTATTTCTCCAAGTCAGACTTGCTGAATATTTCTAGCATTTTCTCCTTTGTTGCTGCTGCTGTGTGATAACACACACAAATCCTAGGATATTAGCTCTCCACTCTGATCAGAATTATTTTTTGTAAAATATCAAGCTGTACACTAGCTGCTAAGCTCTAGATAAAATCTTGACATCTAACCATATGAGCCTAGATTTCCATCCTTTATCCCATTTGGCTTTTGATTATTAGACCCACTTGTCTTGTCATCCTGCAAGATTCCTGCCCTCATCTGTAAGCTATCATGTGTTTTTTGGTTTTTAAACTTGAATCTTCCTGTGTACATGCTGACTATTGCAACGGACCAGAGCACTACACCATTTTTATTTTCTGGCTTTCCCCTTTAAGATTTCACCTCTCTTTTTCTTCTTTTCCCATCTTGAAGCAGTATACGTTTAATGGTAATTCTCAACTTGATGTTTATTTTCTGCCTCAGTATGCCTTTTTTTTCTCTAAATGTTTTATAATAATTATGCTGCATACTTTGGATCCTGATGTGCCTCAAAACAGCATTGTGATGCTCTCTTTGAGCACACATACCATATACCTTGTTGTCTGGATTAAGCATCTTCAAATTTGCCTTCTGATTATCTGCTGCCTTCTACCTACTCCACTGCTCTGCACAATATTGCTCCTTTCTATAAAGCGAATACACACTGTCCACACTAATGCTGGATGTGTCAATGAACACTTTGGCTCTTTAGTTCTGAAGAAGGTCACTGGACCCTAAACACTCCATACATGCTGCCAGATCTGAGTTCTTTTCAACAATTTCTGATTTTGTTTGTGCCTTGACTCTATCTCTGGAATGCATTGTGATTCCATTCTCCCTTCCCGACAACAATCATCTTGATTCACTCCTTACTTGACGTGTTCAATTTTGGTGTGGGATAGGACCACGGTATTGTTGAGTTTTTCATCCACATTGACCTTTCCTGTATTCTTCTTTTATCATTTCCAGTTCCTTTCTCTAAAAGTCCTTACCATCTACATATTTGTATTGTACCTCCTTTCACAGTTAATTGTCATTAATCAGTCTCTATACAAAGCTCTAAACTTTGTCTTTTTAACTTATTCCTGCATTTCCCAGCTGCTCTGGTATTTTTCCTCGCTCTTGCTCAGTTTTCACTTCTACTTACATTCTTCTGTATAGACCCATGACTGTCCCTTGCACCGTAATTGTCAGCCCAGCATCGCCACCTATTTAAATAAGGCAGCAGCCAAAAGAACTTTAATTCTTGAAGATAGCAGCTGAACTACGTAGGAATGTAAGAATGCACAAAGTACAGGACTGCTTTCCCTTTAATTATCTCAAGTCATTCGACAGTAGGAAATTTTGAATTTTGTTAAAAACTACTTTTTTGCATTTTAATTAGTTTGATATGCTTTAATAAATCCAAGTATCACATTCAGATCAGCAGTATGAGCTTTCCAAACTTGACAGTGGTGAACAGAGGCGAAAACTGTTAATAGTGGAATAATTCTAGCTGTCTTGCTCAGAACTTTTCAGGCACAACGTAATTGATGTGGTGATGTTTGTGAAATTATTGTACCAGGCACCATCTGTGTACCATTGATTTGAGCCTGCTGGTGCTATTTGCAGCATCATTCATTTAAATCTTTTCATTTACTTGGGTTTTCTTATCTATTGTTGCTGCCACATAGAAATTACAGCAATCCTAAATTGGTAACAGGCTTTCTAAAACTTCTTCAGTGGACTTTGGCTTTGCTGGCATTTATTGTCCATCGCTCGTGCCCTTCAGAAAGTAATACTGAGCTGACTTCTTGAACTGCTGTTGTATTGTTGTATTTGTTGTATGAATGCCCACTGTGTTAGGGAGAGAGTTCAGTATTTTGACCCAGTGACTGAGAGAAATGGTCATATATTTCCAGGTTAGTGCCTTGGAGCTTGCATGTCATGTTCCCATGAATCTGCTGTCCTTGTCCTTTTACATAGGAATGATCATGAATTTGGACAGTGCTGTCTGAGAATCCTTGGTTTATCTTGTAAATGGTGCACACTGCTGCTACTGTATATAGGTGGAAAGAGTGTATGTTTGGATATGGTGTCAGTCAAGCAGGTTGCTTTGCCCTGGATGGTGTCAAGCTGCTTGAGTGTTATTAGAGCTACACGCATCCAGGCAAATGAAGAGTACTATCACCCCTGACTTGAGCCTTGTAGATGGTCAACAGGTTTTGGGGAGTCAGGAGATGAGTTACTCACTGTAAGATTCCTAGCCTCTGACCTGTTCTTGTATTTACAGTACTTGAATGACTAGTCCAGTTGGGTGTCTGGTTAGTAGGTTAGCATGTTGATAGGGATATGGTGATCGTGATGCCATTAATGTCAAGATTCTCTCCTGTAGAGATGGTCATTGCTAGCTACTTCTTGCCATTTGTCAGTCCAAGCCTGAATATTCTTCAGGTCTAGCTGCGTTTGGCCATGGATAGTTGCATTGTCTGAGTATTTGCAAATATTGTGCAATCATCAGGGAACATCCCCATTTTTGACCTTGTGATTGAATAAAGGTCATTGAAACAACTGAATATGACTGAGCATAGAGCATTACCCAGAGGCACAGATGTGCTGGAGCTGAGATGATTGACCTTCTCCAATAGATAGAGCCATCTTCCTTTGTTCTAGGTACGATCCAACAGAGAGCCTTTGCAGTATCCACAGCCTTCGGCTGTTCCTTGATATCGAGTGGAGTGAATCAAATTGATTGAAGACTAGCACCTGTGATGCTGGTGACCTCTGAAAAAGGCCATGTTAGATCATCGATTCTAGCTCAACTTGTCTTCTGTACTGATGATTATTAGGGATCAGGATATTTATGAACCACTTCCTCCAGTGGGCTTAGTTGTCCACTACTGTTCATGATTGGATATGACAGGACTGAAAAATTTCAATTTGATCCATTAGTTTAAGAAATCATGCAGCTCTTTTTATGCTTCAGCTGTTTTATTCCCAAGTAGTGCTGTGCTATATGTTGACGCAAAATGACACCTCGTTTTTAGGTAGGCTTGGTGCTGGTCCTAGCATGCCTTCCTGCAGTCTTCCTTGAACCAGGGATGATCCACTGTTGATGGCAGAGTGGAAGATGTTAGATGAATATAATTGTTGCCCTCCTCAATGCCTCATAAATGTCTATTCTTGACTTGTTACATGTGTTTCAAATTTAGCACACTGCTGGTGTCATACAACATAATGAAGGATATCCTCATAGTTAAGATGAGACTTTGTCCACACAAATTGGTGAAGATGAAGTCAAGTATGTTTTCCCTCTAGGTTCCTTCACTGCCTGCCACAGACCCAGCTGAGCAGTGATGTCCTTTAGGGCTGCACTGACACAATCAGAAGTGGTTCCGCTCTTGGTACTGTAAATTGAAACATTGTATATTTTTTGGCCTTGCTACCCTCTGTGGTTGCCCCCAAGTGATATTCAACATGAAGAACACTGATTCATCAGTCCAAGGGTGGGTAGTATGTGGTACTCAGCAGGTTTCCTTCCCCATGCCATGAGACTTCATGGGGTGTGGAGTTAATGTTGAGGGCTCCCAGGGAAACTCCCTCACTGTATACCACTGTGCTGCCAGTTTTGCTGGGTCAGTCCTGCTGGTGGGGCATAATGTGGTCAGACATGGTTATGGTGTTAGATGTTGTCTTTAATTCCACAAGTATGATTATGTTAGGCTGTTGATTTTTCAATTTTAGCACCAGTCCCCAGAGGCAAGTAAGAAGGAATTTGCAAGGGCCACAGGGCTGAGTTTGCTGTAGTCTTTTTCAGTACCTAAATTGATGCCAAGTGGTCTGGCCTCAGGCAACTGATTGTGTGGAGTTTGCACATTCTCCCAGTGTCTGCATGGGTTTCCTCCCACAGTCCAAAAATGTGCAGGTTAGGTGAATTGGCCATGCTAAATTGCCCGTAGTGTGAGGTGGATGGGTCTGGGTGGGTTGCGCTTCGACGAGTCGGTGTGGACTTGTTGGGCCGAAGGGCCCGTTTCCACACTGTAAGTAATCTAGATCTAATCTAAAAGACACTAGTGAATCAGCACGATTTTTCCAATAATCAACAATTCCGGATTTTGTTTAATTTGAAATTTCACCATCTGCCTTAGAAGCATTACCTGGGTCTCTGAATTGCTAGTTCAGCAATAGGAAATTCAAAGAAAATATTTCTGCATGGAGCTAGTGAGGTCAGGCATAGGAGGATAGAGCAGATGAATGCATGGCTGAGGAGCTGGTGTATGGGAGAAGGATTCACATTTTTGGATAATTGGGATCTCTTTTAGGGTAGAAGTGACCAGTACAAGAAGGACGGTTTGCACCTAAATTGGAAAGGGACTAATATACTGGCAGGGAGGTTTGCTAGAGCTGCTCGGGAGGATTTAAACTAGGAAGGTGGGGGTGTGGGACCCAGGGAGATAGTGTGGAAAGAGATCAATCTGAGACTGGTACAGCTGAGAACAGAAGCGAGTCAAACAGTCAGGGCAGGCAGGGAAAGGTAGGACTAATAAATTAAATTGCATTTATTTCAATGCAAGGGGCCTAACAGAGAAGGTAGATGAATTCAGGGCATGGTTAGGAACATGGAACTGGGATATCTTAGCACTTACAGAAACGTGGCTCAGAGATGGACAGGACTGGCAGCTTAATATTTCAGGATACTAATGCTACAGAAAGGAGGCAAGAGAGGAAGGGAGTAGCCTTTTTGATAAAGAATAGCATTACAGCTGTACTGAGGGAGGATATTCCCGAAAATACATCCAGGGAAGTTATTTGGGTGGAACTAAGAAATAAGAAAAGGATGATCACCTTTTTGGGATTGTATTATAGACCCCCTAATAGTCAGAGGGAAATTGAGAAACAAATTTGTAAGGAGATCTTAGTTATCTCTGAGAATAATAGGGTGGTTATGGTATGGGATTTTAACTTGCCAAACATAGATTGGGATTGCCATATGGTTAAGGGTTTAGATGGAGAGGAGTTTAAGTGTGTACAAGAAAATTTTCTGATTCAGTATGTGGATGTACCTACGAGAGAAGGTGCAAAACTTGACCTACTCTTGGGAAATAAGGCAGGGCAGGTGACTGAGGTGTCAGTGGGGGAGCACTTTGGGACCAGCAACCATAATTCTATTAGTTTTAAAATCGTGATGGAAAAGAAGTTCTAAATTGGAGAAAGGCCAGTTTTGATTATATGAGGCAAGAACTTTCAAAAGCTGATGGGGGCAAATGTTCGCAGGTAAAGGGACAGCTGGAAAATTGGAAGCCTTCAGAAATGAGATAACGAGAATCCAGAAAAAGTATATTCCTGTTAGGGTGAAAGGAAAGGCTGGTAGGTATAGGGAATGCTGGATGATTAAAGAAATTGAAGGTTTGGTTAAGAAAAAGAAGGTATAGACAGGACAGATTGAGTGAATTCTTAGATTATAAAGGCAGTAGGAGTATACTCAAGAGAGAAATCAGGAGGGCAAAAAGGAGACATGAGATAGCTTTGGCAAATAGAATTAAGGAGAATCCAAAGTGTTTTACAAATACATTAAGGACAAAAGGGTAACTAGGGAGAGAATAGGGCCCCTCAAAGATCAGCAAAGCGGCCTTTGTGTGGAGCGGCAGAAAATGGGGGAGATAATAAATGAATATTTTGCATCCGTATTTACTGTGGAAAAGGACGTGGAATATATAGACTGTAGGGAAATAGATGGTGACATCTTGAAAAATGTCCATATTACAGAGGAGGAAGTGCCGGATGCCTTGAAACGCATGAAGGTGGATAAATTCCCTAGGACCTGATCAGGTGTACCCTAGAATTCTGTGGGCAGCTAGGGAAGTGATTGCTGGGCCTCTTGCTGAGATATTTGTATCATTGATACAAATGGTGAGGTGCCGGAAGAGGTTGGCTAACGTGGTGCCACTGTTTAAGAAGAATGGTAAGGACGAGCCAGGGAACTATAGACCAGTGAGCCTGATGTTGGTGGTGGGCAAGTTGTTGGAGGGAATCCTGAGGGACAGGATGTACATGTATTTGGAAAGACAAGGACTGATGAGGGATAGTCAACATGGCTTTGTACGTGGGAGATCATGTCTCACAAACTTGATTGAGTTTTTGAAGAAGTAACAAAGAGGATTGATGGTGGCAGAGTAGTAGATGTGATCTATATGGACTTGAGTAAGGCATTCAACAAGGTTCCCCATTGGAGACTGGTGAGCAAGGTTAGATCTCTCGGAATACAGGGGGAACTAGCCATTTGGATACAGAACTGCCTCAAAGGTAGAAGCCAGAGGGTTGTTTTTCAGACTGGAGGCCTGTGACCAGTGGAGTGCCACAAGGATAGTGAAAAAAGGCGTATGGAATGCTTTCCTTTATTGGTCAGAGTATTGAGTACAGGAGTTGGGAGGTCATATTGCGGCTGTACAGGACATTGGTTAGGCCACCGTTGGAATATTGCGTGCATTTCTGGTCTCCTTCCTATCGGAAAGATGTTGTGAAACTTGAAAGGGTTCAGAAAGATTTACAAGAATGTTGCCAGGGTTGGAGGATTTGAGCTATAAGGAGAGGCTGAACAGGCTGGGGCTGTTTTCCCTGGAGTGTCGGAGGCTGAGGGGTGACTTTATAGAGGTTTACAAAATTGTGAGGGGCATGGATAGGATAAATAGACAAAGTTTCTTCCCTGGGATGGGGGAGTCCAGAACTAGAGTGCATAGGTTTAGGGCGAGAGGGGAAAGATATAAAAGAGACCTAAGGAGCAACGTTTTCACACTGAGGGTGGTACGTGTATGGAATGAGCAGCCAGAGGAAGTGGTGAAGGCTGGTACAATTGCAACTTTTAAAAGGTATGTGGATGAGTGTATGAATAGGAAGGGTTTGGAGGGATATGGGCCAGGTGCTGGCTGGTGGGACTAGATTGGGTTGGGATATCTGGCTGGCATAGACAGGTTGGACCGAAGTGTCTGCTTCCGTGCTGCACATCTCTATGACTCTGAGTATGTCACCCTCCTTCCCAAATTTGCCACCTTTTCCAAAAAAATGAATTTTATGGCTGTCATTTTAAACTATTTCTTGAACCTTAACATTATCAATTGCATTTATTCTGTTTTATTTCTCTCCTCTCTTGAAGTAAATAAGTTAAGTTGTGGAAAATATGCCATCAATCCTCATAATTCTCCAGTGCTTGTCAAAACTAGTAATTCTTGATTTATGTTGACTATAGATGGTATCAGAAGGCTATTCAATTGCAACCCAGATATTACATAAAAACCATTGATCAGCACGAAAACTGCCTTATTTTAAAAATGTTAGGCAACAGATGCATTGTACCCATTAGCCACTCAATTTGCAAACACCTAATGATGGGCAATAAATTCTGCCTTCACCAAAGGTGCCCACATTCCATGAAAGAATAAAGAATGTAAAGTCTTAGAATTAAAGTGAGGTGAGGCTTGATAGCATTATACTGGTAAATCCTGGGCCAAGAAGCTGTTCAGTACACTTGGCGGAGTGATTTCTTCCCCTTACCTGTACCTTATGATAGGACTTTTCTCCTGTTTTTGTAGAGGAAATATTGTAATTTGTTGACTTAGCTGTGAGCTGGATGACTAGTTTGCAATGCAGAGTGATCTCAGTAACATGAATTCAATTCCAGTAATGGCTAAAGCCACTTCTCCAACTTTTCCCCTTGTATCACCCTCTAATTACCATGAATTGGTGCGCTGTCATGAAAAATCAACCTTTGGTCCCTTTAATTGTGGCCACTTTCATTCTTCATATGATCACAATAGGGCAGTAAGTAAGGTTTTCTCATCTGTTGAGCACTTGTACACTGCAGTGCACATATATTAGAACCTTTGTTTCAGATCATGCAACACTCCTCTGGAATAATAGGCATTTATGTAGTTCAGGCAGTTGAGTTCACTGCTTGCATAAGCTCTTGAAACGTGACCTGAACTGCGTCTTTTTAGAAATTACTGTCAATCAGCAGCTGCCAATTGCGGCATTGTAATTCAATAGCACTGAATGTTCTAAGCACAGAAAATTGATTTGATAAGGAATAACTCGGTTGCAATTTTTTTCACAGCAAAATAGTGTAGATGGTGCAGAATACTTAGTATTCATTTGTGAGCTTTTGTATGTGAAAATGAATTTGGGGTTAAATGGAAAGCCATGAATACTGAAAATATTGATTTGAAATATGAAGTGCACAGCCTGTTACTTAGCAGAGTCTTAGTGCCAGTATTCTCTTTCATGAGGTGATACTTTTGCATGTCATGGACAACTGCATTGTGTGGTGGGGCTCAAGAGCCCTGCTCCAGCATGGTTGTCTCTGCTGCATTTGCCACAGAGGAAGACAATGAGCTGGAAAGATTATCGATTTTCTGACCTTTGTTTTCTTTGGCCTTCCTCTTGACCAGCTGAGCTTTTTGTTAATGCTTGCCTTTTTGAAAGCACATTCACTCAGCGTCCAGAGGTCATAGCTGTCATTGATGTCTTCCATTTGTCACTGTTAATATCTGCAATCTTTCAGGTGTCCTTGAAGCTTTGTATCCTTCTGAATGTCCAGCAGGTCCTGACCTTGTGGCTAGTTCATCATATAGAAAGTCTTAAGAGTTTCTGTTTCTTGTTCAATAACCATGGCTGAGCCAGTGCAGACATTGTTGGCTTAGCTGACCTTGTCTTACTAAGAGATGCTGAAGATACATCTGAGATTCTGAAGGTCCAAACTTTGAGCCTTTCCTACTGCTGAACATATGTTGTCCAGGTCTTGCCACTGTAGAAGATGAATGCTTGGTGAATATGCAGTTTGATATTCTGAATCAGGTTACTGTAATTGCCCTGTCTTACTCAGCATGGATAGGTAAAATCTGAGAGGATGCTGTGCTTATCTTTAGATAGTCCATCAGTTCTGAGGCTAACAGATTAACTAAACCTTTGGTCATCTCTTTTAATGTCTCTAATATTTCGCTCTTGGTCAAGCATCCATTTTTTTAATGATTATTCATCTGCGAAAATATTCCCTTTAGAATTTAATTGCTAGGTGTGGGCTTTTTTATTTTTAGCACAAAACGCCTTTGTTTTTGCTCATTTGTGCTCATGAGTTATTTAATACAGAGAAGGTTTTCATTGTCATTCAGGCTCTCACCTTTCTGTACAAGGTAGTGGGTGCATTGAGGTGTGTTGAGATACCTTTTCTACATTAAAGGTACTATATAACTAAAGTTTATTTTGCTTAAGTTTTTTTTCTGACTGATATTTGATCTCTTCTATTAGGCTATTGCCATGTAATTCCTCAGGCATCTGTTACTTAATACTGGTTTTCAAATTATTGGAGAATGAGTACTGATTTCTTCCTGTGATGTTGTGAAATTATGATGAGCTAGTACCTCAGACCTCCAGAGAGACTTTGCTAATCTGGCATGGCTATGAATTATTGGTGGTCAACCTTCTGAAATGTTTGTAAAGCTGCACAATTTTAATGATCATTAAAGTGACATTTACAACAATTACTTTTTTCCTGAAGAAGGGCTTATGCCCGAAACGTCGATTCTCCTGTTCCCTGGATGCTGCCTGACCTGCTGCGCTTTTCCAGCAACACATTTCCAGCTACTTTTTTTTGTGTCAAACAACATTCAAACTGTATTGGAATTGAAGATCCTCACTTTTTTTTGAATTTTGCCAGTTGTGAATGTAGAACATAGATTTCCCAGTTATCCTGGTTTAAATGTTTGACACATCACATGGAGTATACCGTACATCATATTTTGTGGCCAGAATCACTGAATGAATCACTGAACAAACCATATAGCTCAAATAATGGGCATACTGAGAGTCATCAGTAGCAACAGAATTGTATTCAACAACGTAAGATCTTGGGCTCAGTATGTCCCTCAATTTATCATTCCCATAAAATTGAACAGTCTGGATTTAATGAGTGAATTGTAATATGCCAGTAACAGTACTCAGCTTTTCTAAAAATGGGTTGTCAATTTTTTAAAGCTGCAGCACTGCACCAGAAACTTGGTAAACAGATAGGGGAGGCAATGGCTTACTGGTATTATTGCTGGACTGTTGATCCAGATCCCAGAGCCTTCTGGAATAGGCTGTAAATGCTGGCCCCAGCCATTGATTGTGAATAATAATAAAATAAGAAGAAACAGCATGTTATCGACAGACCAAAGAGATTCCATGACCAATGGACCAAATCAAAGTTTTATTGTCCTGCCACATTTTGTCATAATTAGTGGTAGACAATTCAACAACTAACCAGTATAGGAGGCTCTACAAGCATCCCCATTGTCAATGATATGAGAGCCAGCCAGCATGCCTGTTTAAAAAAAAAAGACAACTATCTTTAGCCAGAAGTGTGAGCAGCTGATCATTTCAAACACATCTCAAGGTTCCTGACTTCACACATTGTAATTTCAGACAACTGTGTCCTCATGCAGTGTGCAGTATAAATGTTAGTTTTCTCTCCTTGATTTGACATTCTTGTGATATGTCCTGATGATAGCAAGCCAAAAAGCTTTTTTTTTAAAGCAATGCTCAAGTTCTATATTGTCAAACGGCTGTTCACTCCATGTAATAGAAGAAATGGTTGAAGTCACTGCATACAGCAAAAGTAGAACCCTGATAACATTCCAGCTGTTTCACTGAAGATGTACTCTTGGACTACATCCCTAGACAAATTCTTTCATTAAGTATAGTTACAACACTAGCATTTATCTGACGTTTTGAAGAACTAGCAATATCCTGCACACAAATGCAGGATAAATCCAGTCGAGCCAGTTACTGTCCCATCAATCTGTTGTTGATCATTAGTGAAGTGATTCCATCTAGCCCATCTACAAAGTACAAGTCACAAGAAGCCAATTCCCACTTGTTTGTATCTGTGTAGCTGTAACGGCACTCAGAAACCTTGACATCATTCAGGCCAAAGCAGCCTGCTTGATTGACAATCATGACAGTTCACTTACTTTATCACTGCCAGATAATGGCATAAGTCAGTGTAATAGCTACAGGAAATTTACTACAGCTTGCCAAGTCTTTTTTTTCAACTTGAATTTGCAAACCAGAAGTCTCCATCACCATCACTGATGTGAATTCAAATCTAAATTGCAAGATGTAAATTTTGGAAAATTGAAAAGCATTTTTTGTTCCAATACTTTTTATTTTTCCTTGATCGTGAAGGAAATCTGAATGACCTATTGCCTGATCCCGCTTACTATATATTTTTAAATTGCCCTAACCTAGGAGCAGCTTTGATCTTTTAACTGAGGTCTGACCAAAATCAATCCTGGGCATTTCTCTAATATAAATGCTAGTGTTTTTATTCCTCCATTTCGTTTTTATCTATTCATTCACGTGATCAGGGCATCACTGGCTCGGGCAGCATTTATTGCCCATCTGAGAGGACAGTTAAGAGTCAGCCACAGTGCTGTGGGTCTGGAATCACATGTAGGCCAGACCAGGTAAGGATGACAGTTTTCTTCCCAAAGAACGTTAATGAACCAGGTGGGTTTTTCTGACAATTGACAATGCTTTCATGGTCATCATTAGAGACACATGAGTGTACATATCAGACAACTAGGTGGGCTCCATCAGTAATGTCTTGAACTCTCAAATGGCTATTAAATGACCCGTTCTGTGTGAAGGTTAGACGGTTGGAAATGGTAAGTCAAGATCAGTAAGGCTTGTGGAGCCATGCTGAGTCATCGTATTAAAGCAAGGATGAAAGAAATCAAGAAGATGGAACACAGATATGTCTATATCCACATTTAATGAGGATATGCTTTGGCATCAATATCCTGCACAGGTCATTCTGTAACGTGACGGTTGTATTCCTCTGCAACCTCGTGCTATATGAAATTGTACTGTATAAGATTGCCAGTAGAAAATCGCTATACCTGTTCAGTAGAAAGTTCACGTTATCCAAACAATGTCCACAATTTGTTAATTGAGTTATAGCCGAAACAAATTATCTGTATTGCAGTTTCATATATTTAATGTGAATTACAATTTTCCTAAGCATAGCAATTTTTTGTTTCGAGTACTTTCAGTTTTTTAAGACTTTTTCTTTGAATTGTTTACAAATAACTATGTTGGTGTGGTTATTAGAATACTGCATTCAATTCTGGTCTCCCCCTGATTGGAAAAAGTTAACCTTTAAAGGGTTGAGAAAAGGTTTTCAAGGATGTTGTTGGGATTGGAAGGTTTGAGCAATAGGGGAGGTTGAGGCTTTTCTCCCTCAGCTGTTGCAAGCTGAGGGTTGACCTTTATAGAGGTTGATAAAATCATGAGGGGCATAGATATTGGGTGAATAGTCAAGGTTTTTTTCCCCAAAGTAGGCAAGTCCAAAAGTAAAAAGGGCACACATTTGGCTGAGGGAAAGATTTTAACAGGGATCTGAAGGGCAACTTTTTCACGCAGAGAGTGCTGCATATGTGGAACGAGATGGTGGAGGCTGGTACAATTACAACTTTTAAAAGGCATTATGGAACGAGTTAGAGTGATATGTTGTATAACTGTGTAATGGGGCAATGTTGAGGGAGTAGCATGTACAGGTTTTTTTTTTCATTTACCCATTCTGTCTTTGTGTTTATCATGTGTTGGGGGTTTGTATAGGTAGACAGCATTCCTCACTGTTTATCCACATCAACATTTCAAAAATTCTTGAATAGGAAATGAATCCAAGTTGAAGAAACCCAGTTGGTTAGGCAACACCAGTGGAGAGAGAAGCAAATTTAACATTTCAAATCTAATATAACTTTTCCTCAGCCTCGAGGAAAAAAGTCATATTAAACTTAACTACTGTTTGTTATCAGCTTTTTTTGTTTGCTTCATTCTCTTTTCCTAGCATCCCTTTGCTTTCCTTTAAAAAAAATCACAAAAGACTTACCTCATTTGTTCACTTTTGATCTGAAAGCTTTTCCTTGTCAGCATTAAATTTACACAAGTCTATCTTTGTCTTTTTCAGATGCAGATTTGGGTCGCTGCCTTGCAACAGACGGAATGTACCTTTACACAACTAACTCAGTTGGCAAGGGGATCAGCAAACTGGGATCCGGTCTTCATGGCACTCTACGGTAATTGACTGCAATTATATTGGTTCATATGTAAAATTGAACCAGTTGTAAATGGCTCTTATATTTTAAAATTTTTGTTTTACATTAAAATGCACTGCAGTCGATTAAAAAGCAAAAACATTTGTTCTGTCTGCTTTTGTATTAGTCTCATGTTTTTCATGTTACTGTTAACACAAAATCTTTTTGGGTTGTAAATAGTGCAAACTCCATTTGGAGTGGTTTGGTGTATCAAATGTCTTCAGCTACACGTAACTAATAATTTCTGGACTGATTTTGAAGAAAGAACCGTTTTTGAATATTAGATTGGATACTCAATGTCACATTTTGCTCGACAGACTTGGTTAACTTCCCAACCTCTTGAGTGTGGCGCTGGGAAAGCGCAGCAGGTCAGGCAGCATCTGAGGAGCAGGAGAATCAATGTTTTGGGAGTAAGCCCTTCATCAGGATTGAGGCTTGTGGGCCAAGGGCTGGGAGATAAATGGAAGCTGGGGGTAAGGTAGCTGAGAATGCAATAGGTAAATGAAGGTGGGGGAGAACGTGATAGGTCAGAGAGGAGGGTGGAGTGGAAAGATGGGAAAGACAATGGACAGGTCAAGAGGGTGGTGCTGAGTTGGAGGCTTGGGACTGGGATAAAGGGTCCCAAGGTGAAAAATGAGGTATTCTTCCTCCAGGCATCAGTTGGTGAAGGTTAGGCGATGGAGGAGGCCCAGGACCTGCATGTCCTTGGTCTCGTGGGAGGGGGAGTTGAAGTGTTCAGCCACGAGGCAGTGAGGTTTGTGGGTGCGGGTGTCCCAGAGATGTTCTCTGAAAAGATTTAGAAGTTGGTGTCCTGTCTGCTAATTTTTTCCTAGTTAATTTCTCAGACTTGTTTAAAAAAAAAATTAATATTCATTGTTGGCTTTGGCTGGGCGAGCATTTATTGCCCATCTCTAATTTCCTTTGAGAAAGTGGTGAGCTGCCTTTTTAACTGCTGAAGGCCATGTGACATCGATATACATATGCTGGTAGGGAGTAAGTTCCATTAGTTTGACCCAGCGACAGTAAAGGAACAACAATATACTACCGTTTCAGGATGATGAGTTGCTTGGAGAGCAACTTGCAGGTGGTGATGTTTTCAGGTATCTGTTGCCCTTGTACTAGATGATGATGGTTGTGAATTTGGAATGTGTTCTCTAAGCAGCCTTGGTGAATTTCTCTGCTCAGCTGACCGAGCACAGGAGGCGTACCAAACTGTTAAGTGAAAAACAATACTCTGGTATGGATTGCTGGTCACTGATCAATAATGCCTGTTGGAGTGTGTGCATGAGTAGACGTGTAGAATTGGGCTTGGCCATCATGATATCTGCAGTTGAGTAGCTTGTTGGCAATCAGTGGCTGGACATGAAAAATGAAAAAAAATTGAAAATGTGTTTTGAGGCAACTCATCTGTGCATTGTGTAACTAGTTTAATTGAAAAGAAACCAAACATTTTAGTTAAGTATCCTAAAGATGAGACCAATTAAATAACTTCAGGCAAAGGCAGTAATCTTGTGTGGTACTGTGCAAAACCATGCTTTCCTAAGCCAAGGGCAAAGAGGAATATATTGCGGAAATAATGCGTTGATCTTGCATTCTAGCACTCTAACAGTCATATTGTTACTCAAATGCAATGTGGTACTGGAAAATTATTTTAAGCATTTTTTGATTATTGTTATTCAGGTTTCTTTAAAGATCTGTAGTACACCATTTACCCCTCTCATCAACTGTCTTTTTCAAATGATCAGACAAACTACCTCTTTATGTTGGCCTGCAAACAAGTGTACAGGAACAGTCTGATCTGATCTCTAGGGGTTATACCGTTGTTACAAATTTTCTGCCATGTGTTTCATTGTGCATCTGTTGTGCGAAGCATCCAACTACAATATCACGCAAAAAGGCAGAAAAATTGAACAGCAGTGTTCCTTGATAGTTTTTCCTGGTCTATATAATGTTTTCTTTGTATAATTTAAAAATTAATTCTTATACAGATGAGGCTAATTTTATTTGGATCTCCGATGGTGGTTATAAACTGCTGTATGAAATGGTTGGATGTCTCTTGAACTTGAAATAAATTTTGATTTTTGAGTGCTTTTTCCTTGCTGAATAGAAACAATAGCCTGTATTAATGTAGTAGCTTTGACTTGGAAACTGTATCTTAAGATGCTTCATAATGGATAAAGAAAAGTAGGCACTAAGAAAATATTAGATATAATGAAGATCATAGAAACCATAGAAAGAAACCACTCAATCCAACAAATCGGCCCCGGCTAAATAAACTATCTGCCTGTTCAAATCCCACTGTCTAGCACTGATCTGTAGCCTTGCAGGTTAGATCACTTCAGGTGCCGATCCAGATTCCTTTAAATGAGTTGAGGGTTTCCACCTCAACCACCAAGTTGGACAGCAAACTCTAGACAGTCGTCACTGTCTGGTGAGAAAAACCTTTCTTCATGTACTTGCTAATTCTTCTATTAATCACCTGTAATTTATCACTTCAATAGAAAACTTGGCTTCTGTGTCCACTCAACCAAGCCCCTCATTATTTTGTTAAGTGATCCCTTAGCTGCTTCTGTTCAAAGGGAAACATCCCGAACCTCTACAATCTTTTCTTCTAGCTACATCTTGCAAGTTCTGGCAACATTCTTGCATCTCCTCTGTGCATTCTTTTATAGCAATTATACCCTTCCTATAATGGAGTGACCAGAACTATCTACACGGTTTCAGCAGTGGCCTCGCAAATGTCTCATAAAGTCCCAAAATTACATTCTTTTGCATTTAGTACATTGCCCAGTGAAACCGCGTCCTGTATGCTGCCTTATCTCCCTATTGTTGTACACCATGGCCCTGTTAATAGAGCCGAGATAGTTTATGCTTTATTAACTATACTTACCAGCTGTCCTGCCACTTCTTGTGACTTATGTACTTGTACCACCACGTTAGTCTGCATATCCATACCATTTAGAATAGTATTTGTTATTTTATGCAGTCTTTCCTTGTTCTTTGTATCAAAGTGCATCACCTCACCCTTCCCCACATCAAACTCCATCTGCAGCCTATCCACCCATTCTAAAATTTTGACTGTCATTTTGAAGGCGCTGACATTGCCCTCCTTATTTTGTGTCATCCACAAACTTTGAAAATGTTCCCTTCTCACCAAGATCCAGGTCGCTTTTATATAATCAAGAAAAGCAGAGATCCCAATATTGACCACTGGGATCTCCACTATAACCCACCTCCTAGCCCAAACAATACCCATTAACTGTTACTCTGTTTCCTGTCCCTCGCTCTATCAAATGGCTTTTGGGAGGTAGTCAACACCACATCAGCAGCCATCACTTCATCAACCTTCTCCGTTATCTCTTCTCAAAAGCCAAGTTAATTTGACAAGATTTTACCTTTACAAATCCATCCTGACACTCTTCCAAATTAATGTAATTTTTCAATGTGACTGTTAGTTCTATCCCAAATAATTTTCTTGAAGCTCCCCAACTATTGAAGATAATCTAGTCATATAATCTGGGTAATTCAAGATGGAGGACAGGAAAAAGAATTGTGGTGGTAAGAACTGCTGTTTTTTTTTCAGTGTTGGAGCAAATTTCCTTGAATTCTAGGAGCAGTAATTACTGTTAGATAAGCTGTTGCATTGTTTTGGCATTGGGGAAAAAAAAGTCATAGCAACTTAAATGAGGCAGTGACCACGCGGGATGTGAATCAAACGGAGAAATAAACTTGCACTGCTAACTGCCTCTACTGTTTGACTTCATGTATCTCTGGACATGGGAAATTGTCAAAGAAAAATTAACAAATAGTGAAATTCACAGATGATCTTGGAGAAACCTGTGTAGGGGATCTCACAGCAGGGGGGTAGCTAAGTGGATAGATTTTTTTCAAGTGTCACCTCACTGTTTCTGTTTGTAAATCTACAATAGTGATTAGAGAGGATTCTTTTTGAATTACATGTTTTTGTTGAAATCTGTTTTTTGATTAAACTTTAAAAAGACAAAAACATAGGTACTAAGCTAGCCTAGAGCCATGTTCTTAGAGCAGTACGACTATGCTGTTTTCTGAGTCTGTAGATTAAGGTGCAAAGATGGCCTTCAGTAGAGTGATGTGATCTTGATAGATATGGGAGAGTAAAGAGAGTTACTATGTTACTGATGACTATGTGCAGGAAGTGTTACGAATCCTATCAGATCACATGGATCTATTGGAGCAGCAGTCAAAGGCAATGAGGAATTTACAGGAACTAGGGAGTGTGATAGATGGCAGTTGCAGGAAGGGAGATAAACCAACAGTACAGTCAGGTAGATGGATTACACCCCAAAAAGATGAGAGGGAGACAGGTAATGCAGGAGTTTCCTGTGGCTATCCCCATCTCAAACAAGCATGCTGTTTTGGAAAATGTAGGGAGTGATACCCTCTCAGGGACAGACAGGTTTCTGGTACCAAAACTGGCTCTAATATAAAGTGTGGTATGCCAAGTTCCAAGTGATCGATTGTGATAGGGGACTCTTCAGTCAGAGGCACAGACAGATGTTTCTGTGGCTGACAGCGAGACATCAGAATGGTATGCTGCCTCTCTGGTGTCAAGATCAAGGATATCTTGGAGAGAGTGCAGAATATTCTCAAAGGAGAAGAGAGACCAAGATTTTGTTGTACACATTGGAACTAATGAGATAGGAAATGAAAAAGATGAGATTCTGAGGAGACAATATATAAGGTTAGACAGGAATTTAAAAAGGAGATCCGCGAGAGTAGTAATATCTGGATTACTCCTGGTGCCAAGAGCAAATGTGGGTAGGAATAGGAGGACAGAGTAGATGGATGTGTGGCTGAGGGGCTGGTGCAGGGGAGAAGGATTCACGTTTTGGATCATTGGGATCTCTTCCAGGATGGAAGTGACCTGTATAAGAATAGATTGCACCTGAATTGGAAGGGGACTAATATACTGGCGTAGGGATGTGAGAGCGCTGCTTGGGAGGATTTAAATTAGTCAGAGGGGGATGGACCCAGGGAGATAATGAAGAAAGATCAGCCTGAGACTGGTAGAGTTGGGAAAAAGAGCAAGTCAAACAGTCAGTGCAGGCAGAAACAAAGCAGTAAACAAGGTTGGATTGATAAATTAAACTATATTTATTTCAGTGCAAGAGGCCAAACAGATAAACTCAGAGCATGAAGATGAACTCTGAGCATGGTTGAGACATGGGACTGGGAGATCATAGCAATTAGAGATATGGCTCAGGGATGGACAGGACAGACAGCTTAATGTTCCAGGATATAGATGCTATAGGAAGGATAGAAAGTAGGGTGGCAAGGGAGGAGGGGGAATGGTGTTTTTGAGTGGGGATAACATTACAGCAGTGCTTTGGGGGATATTCCTGGGAATATTTGCAGGGAAGTTATTTGGATGGAACTGAGAAATAGGAAAGGGATGATCACCTTATTGAGATTGTACTATCAACTCCCAATAGTCAATGGGAAATTAAGAAACAAATTTAAGGAGCTTTCGGTTATCTGTAAGAATAGTAGGATGTAACTTTCCAAACATAGACTGGGACTGTCATTGTTTTAAAAGGCTTGGATGGAGAGGAATTTAAGTGTATACAAGAAAATGTTTTGATTCAGTTTGTGGATGTACCGACTAGAGAAGATACAAAACTTGACCTCTTGGGAAATAAGACAGGGCAGGTGACTGAGGTGTCAGTCAGGGAGCACTTTGGGGCCAGCGATCATAATTCCAGTAGGTTAAAATAGTGATGGAAAAGGATAAACAGGATTTAAAAGTTGAAGTTCTATATTGGAGGAAGGCCATTTATGAGAGTATTAGGCAAGAACTTTCAAAATTTGATTGGGGCAGATGTTTGCAGGTAAATGGATGTCTGGAAACTGGAATGCCTTCAAAAATGTGCCAACGAGTACAGAGACAGTGTGTTCCAATTAGGGTGAAGGGCAAGGCTGGTAGGTGTAGGGAATGCTGGATGACTAGAGAAGTTGAGGGTCAAACAGTGTGGCGCCAGCAGGTAAAGCGGCATCTGGGGAGCAGGAGGATCGATGTTTCGGGCATAAGCTCTTCATCAAGATAGGGGTGGGGGGTAGGGGGGAGAAGGTGGGAAGCTTAGAGATAATTAAGAGGGTGGGGTGGTGCTGGGGGTAAGGTAGCTGGGAAGGCAATGTGTAGATTAAGGTGATGGTGATAGATCGGAGGGGAGGTTGGAGCGGATAGATGAGAAGGAAGATGGACAGGTAGGTCAGTTCAAGGGGACGGTGCTGAGTTGGTGGGTTGGATCTGGGATGAGATGGGGAGAGGGGAGATTAGAAAACTGGTGAAATTGACGTGATGCTGTGTGTTTGGAGGGTCCCAAGGTGGTAGAGGAGGGGTTCTTCCTCCAGTTGGTGGGTGGCTTTGATTTGGCGGTGGAGGTGGCCCAGGACTTGCATGTCCTTAGCAGTGTGAGAGCGGGAGTTGAAGTGGTTGACCACAGGGCAGTCGGGTTGTTTGGTGCATGTGTCCCAGAGATGTTCCCAGAAACATTCTGCGAGTTGGCATCGTGTCTCCCCAATGTAGAGGAGACCACATCGAGAGTAACTAGGAAGAGAATAGGGCCCGTTAAAGATCAGTAAGGCTGTGTGTGGAACCGCAGGAAATGGGTGATATGCTAAACGAGTATTTTGCATTAGCATTTACTGTGGTGAAGGATAAAAGGTATAGAACATAAGGAAATGAGTACCGACATCTGGAAAATTGTCCACATTACAGAGGAGGAGTACTTGACTGCTTAAATGCATAACGGTGGACAAATCCCAGGGGACCTGATCAGGTGTAGTCCAGAACTCTGGGAAGCAAGAGAAGTGATTGCTGGGCCCTTTGCTGAGATATTTATATCATCAATAGCCATAAGTGAGGCACTGGAAGTCTGGAGGTTGGCTAACATGGTGGCACTACTTAAGAAACATAGTAAGGAAAAGCCAAGGAAGTACAGACCGGTGAGCCTGAAATGGGTGGTGGGCAATTCGATAGCGGGAATCCTGAAGGGCATGATTTACATGTATTTGGAAAGCCAAGGACTGATTAGGAATAGTCAACATGGCTTTGTGCGTGGGAAATAATGTCTCACTAACTTGATTAAGTTTTTAAAAGAAGTAATGAAGAGGATTGATGAGGTCAGAGTGGTTGATGTGACCTATATGGACTTCAGTGAGATGTTTGATAAGGTTCCTTATGGTAGACTGGTTAGCAATTTTCAGTTGAAATGTGGTGCTGTAAAAGCATAGCAGGTCAGGCAACAGTTGAGCCACATGGAATATAGGGAAAACCAGTCATTTGGATACATGGAGCAGGATGAAATGCGGATCATCCGGGAGGCAGAGGGAGAAATTGAGAGGATGTACAGGGAGGTGGTCACAGGATTCTGAAGGGGGGTGGGGGGAGGGGGGGGGGGTGTTGAGCAGCCAGAAATCATGGTACATGTTGGCACCAGTGATCTAGCCAGGAAAGGGATTGAAGATCTGAAAAATGACTACGGAGAGCTAGGTTAGAAGCTGAAGAGCAGGACAAGTCAAGTGTTCTCAGGTTTGCTACAGGTGTCACACGATAGTGAGGTGAGGAGCAGTCAGTAAGTGCAGCTTAACACGTGGCTGCGAGGCTGGTGCAGAAGGGAAGGCTTCAGAACCTTAAACCATTGGGATGCCTTCTGGGGGCGGTGGGACCTGTACATGAAGGATGAACTGGAGAGGCTAAAATGTCCTCGGTGCGAGATTTGCTCGTGTAGTTCAGGAGGGTTTAAACTAATTTAGCAGGGGGGTGGGAGTCAGAGCTACACATCTGAGATCGGCAGTAGTTGTAGATGGGGCAGGATGTACTGAATCTATCGGGAAAACTTTTCATGTGATGAAACAAAAGAATCTGTTAGTGTGTCTGCTTTATTGCAAGGAGTGTCAGAAATAAGAATGGTGAACTTAGAGCATGGATCAGTACTTGGGACTATGATGTTGTGGCCATGACAGAGACGTGGGTTTCACAGAGGCAGGCAGGGTTTAGAACTTTTAAAAAGAAGGGAGAGTGGAAAAAGAGGAGGGGGGTGTAGCATTGCTAATCAGAGAGTGCATCACAGCTATTGAAATGAAGGTTATCGAGGAAGGTTTGTCTACTGAGTTAGTATGGGTGGAAGTTAGGAACAGCAAGGGAGCAGTCACCTCATTGGGGGGGTTTCTACAGACCCCCGGATATGAGTAGGAAGATCGAAGAACTCATAGGCCGGCAGATTTTGGAAAAATGCAGATGTAGCAGGGTTGTTGTTACGGGTGACTTCAACTTTCCCAATATTGACTGGAACTCAGTGCAGATGGTTTGGATGGAGCCATTTTTGTCAGGTGTGTTCAGGAGGGTTTCCTTACTTAGTATGTAGACAGATCGACAAGGGGAGAGACCATTTTGGATTTGGTGCTTGGCAATGAACCAGGATAGGTGTCAGATCTCGCGGTGGGAGAACATTTTGATGACAGTGACCATAACTGCCTCACATTTTCCATAGCCATGGATAGGGAGAGGAGCAGTTGCCATGGGAAGATATTTAATTGGGGAAAAGGAAATTATGACGCTATCAGATAGGAGTTGGGGAGTACAGATTGGGAGCAATTGTTCCACAGAAAGGGCACAACAGACATGTGGAAACTGTTTAAGGAGCAGTTGTTGTGAGTGATGCAAAAATTTGTTCCCCTGAGATAGACAAGAAGGGGTAAGATTAAGGAGCCTTGGATGACAAAAACAGAGGAGCTTCTCGTCAAAAGGAAGAAGGCAGCTTACGTAAGGTGGAGGAAGCAAGGGTCTAGCACAGCTTTAGAGGATTACAGACTTGCTGGAATGGAGCTCAGAAATGGACTGAGGAGAGCCAGCAGGGGACACCAAAAAGGATTAGGGAGAACCCAAAGGCATTTTACTCATACATGAGGAATAAGAGAATGATCAGGGAGAAGGTAAGGCCGATCAGGGATAACGTAGGGAACTTGTGTGTGGAATCTGAGCAGATAGGAGAAGCCCTAAATGAGTTATTTGCTTCAGTTTTCACTAAGGAGTAGAAGAACCTTGTTATGAATGAGAACTTTGAGGAGCTGGGAAATAGGCTTGAACAGATTAAAATTGATGAAGTTCCTTTGCTGGAAATTTTGGCAAACATTAAGATGAATAAATCCTCAAGGCCAGACCAGATTTATCCTAGGTTGCTCCGGGAAGCGAGAAAAGAGGTTGCTAAACCGCTGGCGAAGATCTTTGCTGCTTCACTTTCCACAAGAGTCGATCTGGAGGATTGGAGGGAGGTGAATGTTGTTCCTCTTTTCAAGAAGAATAATAGGGAAATTCCTGGCAATTACAGACCAGTCAGTCTTGCGTCTTGTAGTCAGCAAGGTTTTGGAAAGAATTCTGAGGGATAGGACTTATGACTAATTGGAAAAGCATAGTATGATTAAAGGCAGTCAGCATGGCTTTGTGAGGGGCAGGTCATGCCTCACAAATCTTATTGACTTCTTTGAGGAGGTGACAAGACAGGTCGAGCAGTGGATGTGGTGTATATGGACTTCAGCAAGCCATTTGATAAGGTTCCCCATGGTAAGCTCATTCATAAAGTCAAGGAGATATGGGATACAGGGAGATTTGGCTATCTGGATTCAGAATTGGTTGGCTGACAGAAGGCAGAGAATGGTGGTAGACGTAAAGTATTCTGCCTGGAGGTCAGTGGTGAGTGGTGTTCTGCAGTGCTTTGTTCTTGGGCCTCTGCTCTTTGTGGTTTTTATAAATGACTTGGGAAGAGGTTGAAGGGTAGGTTAGTAAATTTGCTGATGACACAAAGTTTGGTGGTACTGCTGATAGTATCGAGGGCTATTGCTGGCTGCAGTGTGACTTAGACAGGATGCAGACCTGGACTGAGAAATGGCAGATGGAGTTCAACCTGGATAAATGCAAAGTGATGCATTTTGGAAGGTTGAACTCGAATGCTGAATATAGGATTAGAGACAGGATTCTTAACAGTGTGGAGGAACAGCGGGATCTTGATGTTCAAGTGCATAAATACCTCAAAGTTGCCACCCAAGTGGATAGGTTTGTTAAGAAAGCATATGGTGTTTTGGCTTTCATTAACAGGGGGATCAAGTTTGAGTCGCGAGGTTTTGCTATAGCTCTCCAAAACCCTGGTGAGAGAACACTTGGAATGTTGTGTCCAGTTCTGGTCGCCCTGTTATAGGAAAGATGCGGAGGCTTTGGAGAGGATGTAAAGAAGGTTTGCCAGGATGCTGCCTGGACTGGAAGGCTTGTCTTACGATGAGAAGGTGATTAAGTTTGGACTTTTCTCTCTGGGGAGAAAGAGGGAGGGAAGTGACATGATTGAGCTATACAAGGTAATGAGAGACATGGATAGAATTGATAGCCACATTGACTGCCGTGAGGGGTCATAGGTTAAGGTTTTTTAGATTAGATTAGATTGCTTACAGTGTGGAAACAGGCCCTTCGGCCCAACAAGTCCACACCGACCCGCCGTAGCCCGACCCGCCGTAGCACAACCCACCCAGACCCATTCCCCTACATTTACCCCTTCACCTAACACTACGGGCAATTTAGCATGGCCAATTCACCTAACCACATCTTTAGACTGTGGGAGGAAACCGGAGCACCGGAGGAAACCCACACAAACACGGGAAGAATGTGCAAACTCCACACAGACAGTTGTCCTAGGTCCCTGGCGCTGTGAGGTAGAAGTGCTAACCGCTGAGCTGCCCTTAGATTAGGAATAATCCTTGACGCAACATCGTGGGCTGAAGGGCCTGTTCTGTGCTGTACTTTTCTATGTTCTATCTTGTATAGAACTGGCTTGAAGGTAGAAGACAGTGGGTCGTGATGGCGGATTGCTTTTCAGACTGAAGACCTGTGTCCTGCAGTGTGCGACAAAGATCCGTGCTGGGTCCACTGCTTTTCAACATTTATACAAATGATTTTGATGTGAAAATAGAAGGTTTGGTTAGTAGTTTTGCAAATGACACCAAAATTTGGAGGTGTAGTGGACAGCAAAAAAGGTTACCTCAGAGTACAACAGGATCTTACTCAGATGGGCCAATGAGCTGAGGAATGACAGATGGAGTTTAATTTAGGTAAATGTGAGGGGGGGGTTAGTCTCAAAATAACATGCACACGCAAGCACGCACTTCCACACAACTTTTTACTGCAACATTTTGACAACTTCCGCCTTTGCCTTGTACAGGAAGATGTTGGAGAGATTCCCTGGGGAAGGGGGCTTAAGGGTACACCCCTGTGTAGAAATCCAGGGAAAATGTAGAGGGAGAGAGAGGGCGGTAGGTCAGTCATTTGGAGACGGTGCTGGGCTTCCATCAATGTCCAGGACTGTTCTTGGCAGCATTTCAGTAAGCCAAGTTCATTTTTAATCATTGTAAACAAAAGAGACAATCAGTGTTAGAAACATTACATCAAAGAGGTGTTTCCATCAGGATCTTGAGATCTTCTTCAGATGATCCGAGATTCACATAATCGAGGTTCCTCTGTACGTACGTACATACTTGTCAGTTTTAAGCCCGTCTAATGATTGTGTTTCCTCCTCTCTTGCCGTGGCCTGGACAGCATCTGCCACCATAGTTAATGACAAATGAAAATTATTATTTAAACAAATCAGCCATGCCTCCTGCCTCTAAATTCCATTTTTGGTCCCTAATTGTACCCACTTAGGATTCACGTGGTTATATTTGATTTTGGGGTTTCCTATGTTAGCTGCCTGTCTTTTTCTGTTATTACTCCCTTCTGAACTTTCTGTATTCAGCTTGGTTCTCAATTGTATTTCTAACTTGACATCTGTCTCAAGGATCCTTTTTCTTCTTTAACTTAATTTATATTTCCTTTGTCGTCGAAAGAGCTCTAGCTTTGTTTGTCTTGTCTTTTCCTTGTGGAGTGATATATTTTGATTGTGCCCAAACTATTTCCTCTAAGAAGTTAGCCCATTGAATTGTTACATTTGTTCTGCTTTTGTCCTTTTCCATACTGTGTTATGGTCACTAACACCAAAATGGTCACCTACTGTTAGTTCGTCCATCTGCCCTGCTTCATCTGAGAAGTCTAAATCTAGAATTGCATCTTTCCTTATTGGACTAATGTGCTGACTTAAAAAGTTATCTTTCCCAGCTGTAGTTGTTGTATTGTTTTCACCTCTGAAATTTGCCCACTTATTTGCTTCTCTCTGTCCTCTTTTTGGGGGTCTGTAGTACATGCCTAGCAGTGTGGCTTTGCCTTTTTGTGTCTGAACTCAAGCCGCATCATATCCAGTTCTGAAAAAGGGTTACTGGCTCCAAAACATTAAATCTGCTATGTTCCATTTGGTGATTCATTTAGTATATCATTATTCCTCACAACTGTAATTGATTCTTTAACTAATCGTATGCTGTGCCCTGACTTTGTTTGTTCTTTTGTGTCCTGCCCAAAGCCTTATGTCCAGGAATGTTGAACTGCTGTCATTGACCCTCTTTAAGCTGAGTGTCCATTTAACATTGATACCATGCTGCCACGTTTCCTCTATGCCCTCAGTTCGTCAACTTTATTTGCTGTACTCCTTCTGTTTACTTAATAGCTTAAATACTGCCAGATTTGTGTGCTTGGTTTCCTTCAAAGTCACTTCTTAAGGTTCTGCTCGGAATTTGCACTCTGTTTCCCCTACCTCTTTACCTTAAGCTCTCTGTAACTTCCTTGTAAGAAATGTTTCTGCATGAACATTTGCAGAAATACAAATTTTCAAACTTAAACTTAATTCCTTAAAGTATCCTTGATTTCTGCTCTGGTGAAGACCACCTATCGTGTGCAGGTTCCACCTTTCACTGGTTCCAATGTCTCAGAAAACTAATGTCCAACTGCCTATACCAGCTTTCCAGACATGTATTTATTTGAATTATTCTTTTTATATGTTCCGTAGCATATCGGACTAGGAGTAATACCAGGAATACTGCTTTAGAGCAGCCTTGAAATGGCAAAAATATGGTTCAAAGTTTAGTAGCGCAGGAGCAGAGAGAGATAATAGCGTGAATGTGGAAGTGATGTTTTGTTATTGAGGGGGTGTGGGATCTGCAATTCAGTTCAGGAGAGTATGGCTCTATTGAATACAGTCCTGCAGACACACATTGTCCTGTTTCACTTCATTCATGTGGTAACCCTCATGTTTTTGGTATTGATGCAAGAGGCATCATTATGGCATGGTCCAATCCATTTCCAGCACGGATTGTTAAATAGCAGTAGTTATAAACAATAGTATCTCTTTGTACCATATGGTTTCCTAAGAACACCGAGGCGCTTAATACTTATTGTTGATACAACTGAGATCAGCTAACTTAGCAGAGGTTACTGAATTAATTTGGCATTCTCCCTCTGGTCTTTATTTTTGAAGAAGTTAAACTTTTGAATTTTAGTCCTGTATGTCTGTGCTACACAAAGATTACAAATGAAGTTGAATGTTTCTGCATGAACATTTGCAGAAGTACAAATTTTCAAACTTAACCTTAATTCCATTAAAGTATCCTTGATTTGTATAGCACTCACACAACTTAATCTCTTTCCCTTTATTCAGTTCTGTTGTTCATGTTATTTTCGTAAGACTGGCAGGCTAATTACTAATGCCACTCCCACTCTATCATCATTTGGGCCTGGCGAGAAACACAATCTGAATTTCCAGGTTGCACCTTCAAAAAATTCCTGAGTCCTGCTGTCAAATCTATAAATTGGTTGGTGGCAGGTATTTTGCATCAATAATTCAATCACAATATTATTAGAAAACAGTACCCCTTTTTAAGCAATCTCTGATACCCATGATACACACTCCATCTTCCGAGTGTAAATTATTCCATCATGATTTTGCTTCCAGTACTTTTGTTGATAAGACAGAAGACTTTTCTAGTTACTAACCTCACATGAGACTTGTAAAATTGTACTTGTGCATCAGAACATCCTGCTGAATGTTGGTCAATGAGAGACAGATTGATGCGGTTTTCTTGGGATGTATGGGAAAGAAAAGATGATGCTGGCTGTATTAAGCTTTCAAACTTAAATGGCCCAAACTAAAAAATGCAATAAGCAATTTTTTGCTGGACTAAATGTTAAAGTTGGCTATTATCTATTATGCTCATAATTTTGGAGATTGGGGAATCTGAGTTGAAATAATGGATGATTTATTGTCTGAGCTTATCTGGGAGAATTGTGAATTAAGAATTAACGAGTGCATCTTCCCCTTTTCTTCCCAGTGGTTTTGTCTATTGTCGCAACGATGAACTTGAAGCTGGCTGGATTGCTTTTGGTAGTGGTACTCTCCTTCACCGTCCAGCCTCCTTTGACAGCAAGCCTCATTACCTCTTTCAAGTGATTGATCAATACACCCTGCAGGTAATCTCATTTCCTGTAAACTTTGCTGTTAAACATTGTTAACACACTCTCCTACATCTGGTAATTTACCAAGGTTATCTTGCCTTCAGCTAGAAATGCAGCTGTACATTACTCACTCCTCTCAAATTTAGGCATCTTGCAAATCTACAGAATATTAAAGCTGCAGTTTGCAACATTAAATTATTTTTGCAGTTTTACTGGAATAGGATTTTGTAAAACTGAAGTAATATAATCATAGAGTCATATAGCACGGAAGCAGACATTTGTTGCTTGAATGAATAGCAAATATCATTAGTGCAGCTTGCATACTAAAGAATTATCCTTTTTGGATGACTTACCTTTTTTTCCATTGCTTAGTTTACATAAAAACATTGGGCATGACTTTAAAGAAATGTTTCTTGGCCTAGATCAGCTTTTCATCAATGTGCTAGCAACCTTTTGCAATTTCATGAACCAGTGAAGTTCATAAGTTAACCAGCACTGGAAGCATGATAGTCATGGCACTGTCTGGGGGAAATACAACACCAGAAACTGGACTTGGGCTGAATAACTGAAGCTTGCACACTGGATATAATTCTTGGCCTTTGCATACTTTGGATTGTTCACTTTAAAGATAATGCAGATTGTTTGAACTCCAGATATTGAATTAGCAAATTATTTTACACAGTTTAACCACCTATTTGAATCCTAATATCCTGAGGATATTTCAGAAAGGACAGGGTATTATGTATCATCTTGCTTGGATTGCTCGTGCCTCAAGCTCAAATATATGCAAAATATGATGTTTATACAAAGAAACATTGCTTGCTTAATGACAATTGTGTGTTGGTCCCATTTTCTTTGCATTCATATGTTCAAATGTGCATTGCTAATTCCTGTTTTACAAGGATTTTTCTGAACTGACAAGTTTGGTGTATATGTCGTACAGAAATTTGACTGATTTTTAAAAAATGCTCCACGCAGCTCAAATGTCTACTTCCTTTGGTCTCTGCTATCTCAAATGTCAAATAAAGCAGTAATGCAATAGGACTTTCGGCTCTTTAAATGTACTTTGTCTGGAATCCACATACGAAAAAAATCTCTGCCACCTATCAATCCTCATATTAAAGAATCCTTTCTTATTTTCACTGCCTCTAATTTAAAATCTTCAGTTATTTTCTTATTGGATGTCGACTCAGCTCCCATTGAAAGATATCGAATGATGACCAACACAGCTTCTCTGGGTATCTGCCACATATGTCTGTAGAAAGGCAGAATTTTTTTTCTTAATCTCTGACCTTGTTTTTAAGGTTTTGAAGATTTGTACTTGTGTCCTGTAGTCATTTTTCTCATTAAGTGTCTAGCTTTCTTTTTTAACTTCATGTAGTCTTTTTATTATAAAGATCTGCATAATTGGTCCATTCGGTCACACTTTTTAGTGAATGCATGTTCCAGGAATTAGTTCCCTTAGGGCTGATATTTGTTCAAACTTATTCTTTTACATCAGTTTGCTTTTTGAGATACATTAAGCAAAATTGTATGCAAAATTCCAATACTGGCTTTGTAGCTGATGTGTTGATTAATATGACTTGTAAACCAGTGCATTTCAGATGGAATCCAGCATTCTCATTCCCTTCTTGTTAACAGACGTGTTGAGCAGATGCTTTTAGGATATGACCAGTGACAGCTTCCAAATCCTTGTCCTGTTCAAATATCTGTTATGAATATTTATTACTACAAATTCTGAAATTAATATTGACATTCCAGTGCATTTCTGTCAGTACAATCCAGATAGTCTACTTAAGTTTCTCAGAAGATGGTTTTTCTTTCATTGGTTTTCTTTAAATGTTCCAAATTTAAACTTGTAAAGGCACCCTGCTTCATATTTCCATATACAGAACAACCATCCGAATTTCCGATTATCTCAATGAGATCGCAAGGTCCCGTAAACACGTTGTCCGTTATCCGAACAATCAGTTATCAGAACGAAATACTCCGCACCTATCTCGTTCAGCTAATTGAGGTTGTTCTGTATTGCACTTAGCAGGATCCCAGAGAGTGAGCTTCTGTTTCTTAGCATCCTCTGTCTTGTCTTGCTAAGGCAATTCTAATTTAATTAAGAAAAATTGTCATTTGTTTTGTGAGCGTTAACCTTATTTCACAGCTTTATATAAAATACTTACATCTGAATTATTTTGGTGACCCATGTTTACTACATTTTGATCTATCTTCATCAGCTAACAAGGCTGTCACTTATACTTGCAATAGCTTTTTTTTTCCCCCAATACATCAAACCATCGTGAGAACCCATTAATATTTACATTTAATTTGTTAATGTTCTTTGATGAAGTGACCAGGAGGATTGACGAGGGCAGGGCGGTAGATGTAGTCTATATGGGTTTCAGTAAGACCTTTGATAAGGTTCCACATGGTAGGCTGCTCTGGAAGGATAAATCACATGGAATCCAGGGGGAGTTGGCAAATTGGATAAAAAAATTGGCTTGATGGTGGGAAGCAGAGAATAATAGTTGAAAAATGCTTGTTGGACTGGAGGCCTGAGAGTAGCGGAGTGCCTCAGGAGTTGTGCTGGGTTTATTACTGGTTGTTAGCTGTATCAGTGATTTGCATGAGAATGTACAAGGCATGATTAGTAAGTTTGATGACATTAAAATAGGCGGTATTGTGGACAGCGAGGAAGGTTATCAGAAATTAAGCAGGACCTTGATCAGCTGGGGAAATGGACTGAGAAATGGCAAATGGAGTTTAATATAGATAAGTGTGAGGTCTTGCATTTCGAAAGTCAAATCAAAGGACTTTAATCATGAATGTTAGGGCCTTAGAATGTAGTGGAACAGAGGGATCTTGGAGTTAGATTCACAATTCTTTGAAAGTGGAGTTGTAGGTAGACAGGGCAGTGAAAGTGGCTTTTGGCACACTGGCCTTCTTCAGTCAGGGCATTGAGTACAGAAGTTGGGAGTTTATGTTGCAGTTATATAGGATGTTGGTGAGGCCACACTTGAAGTATTGTGTTCAGTTTTGGTCACCTTGTTACAGCAAGAATTTTATTAAACTGGCTAGAGTGCAGAAGAAATTTACAAGGGTGTTGCCTGGACTCAATGGTCTGAGTTATAGGGTGAGGCTGGACAAGCTAGCATTTTGTTCTTTAGAACGTAGGAAACTGAGGGGGGATCTTTTTAGAGGTGTACAAGATTAAAAGAGGCATGGATAGGGTGAATGCACTCAGGCTTTTCCCTTCGGCTTATGCCCGAAACATCGATTCTCCTGTTAATGGATGCTGCCTGACCTGCTGCGCTTTTCCAGCAACACATTTTCAGCTCTGATCTCCAGCATCTGCAGCCCTCACTTTCTCTCGATCACTTTAAGGTTAGAGGGGAAAGAATAAAAGGGAACCTGAGGGGGCAACTTTTTTACACAGAGAGTGGTACGCATGTAGAATGAGCTGCCAGAGGAAGTGGTTGAGGCAGGTACATTAATAGCGTTTAAAAGGCATTGGTCAACTACATGGATAAGAAAGGATTAGAAAGATATGGGCCAAGTGCAGGGAAATGGGGTTGGCATGGACAGGCACTTTTGGTTGGCATGGAATAGTTTGGGCCAAAGCGCCTGTCTCCATGCTGTAAGATTCTGACTCTATTTAAGCAATTCTTCTCTGCAGCTATTCAAGCCAAAAGTTTTCAAGATTTACATTGTAAATCCACCAAAATGTTCATCTGGCTGAATCTGTTTATTATTTGGTTTGCTTTCTCTCCAGGTGTCCCAGGTTGTGTCCATGCCACCAAATCACTTCCCAGTAGGCAGTAACATGACCACAGTCCATCTCTGCTCTGATGGAACTTACATCTATTGGATCTGGTCTCCTGCAGGTTTGAATGAAAAAACTCCAAAGGGCCATTCTGTATTCATGGATGTATTTGAACTGATGGTAAGGTTCTCCATAATTTTACTTTAAATCTGATTTAGGCATGTTTGGTTTGTTAAGCCATCATGATCTAGCCTTCCATTTGCCGAATGAATTGTTTTTAAATCTCAAATTTGTTGTATGTTGGAAATGCCAGTTTTGTCCATTGTTTTCACACTTATTTGTATGGAAGACATCACTGTAAATATGATACAGTACTGAAATACTTTGAAATTTGTTCTGCTGTTTCAAGTCAAGGTTCTATATATATTGCTCATCTGTCACTCCAGTTGCAATTGGTGTGTAGTTTAGAAAGTGCTAACCAGGAAGCAAAATGATGAGAAGGGAGATATTTAGATTCCTAATTTAAAAATTTGAATTGAATTCCCATATATAGGTATTCCAGCATTAATCATAATTGGACAAAATTAACATTGTGAAAAGCAACAAAGTGCACTGCTAAAGAAAAAAGGTATCTTGTACCAAAATTGTTGTAGCCAACAATTACTTTAAAAGAAAAGTGATTTATTGCAGCTACTCAAACAACGTTTTTTCAAACTTTAAATTGTAAATCCACCACAATGTACTTGTTCATCTGGCTGAATCTGGTTGAGCATTTGGTTTGGTTTTTCTGTGACTTGCCCAACACCACCATTTAAGCTGACTGCTTAATAATTATTTGGAACATCCGTTCCTCCCTTTTTAAACAATCTTACAATGTTAGCAATGCTCTAGAATCATGATTTTGAAAAATGATGATCAGACTTTCCTGCTGCTTTTCCTTTATTTCCACTAGTACCCTGGGAAACACTTCCTCAGGGCCAGGTGATTTTCTATTTTCAAGGATGCAGATTTCTTAATTTTACCTCCTCACTTTTTATCTCATCTAATATTTCACAGTCCTCCTTAACTGCAGTATTGTTCCCCTCTTGTGAAAACAAATACAAAATATCATTGCAAAGAGGTTTCTGTCTCCAAACACTTCACCTTTTCAGCCTTTTATTGATCCTTTATTTGGTTATCCTATTGCTCTTGATGTATCTTTAAAATATGAGTTTTCCATGATATTACTTTTCAATTTTTTTAATGACCTGTCCTTGTTTTCCTAATTTATTTTGCTTTCATCCGTTCTCTCTCTCCCCTCCCCCTCTCTCCACCCCATCTTTCCTTCCTTCTCTGTCTCTCTATACCTCTCCTTTTCTCTGTCCCTGTCTCTCGCTCTCGCTCTCTACCCATCTTCTCTCATCCTCTCCACCCACCCAGCTTCTTCTCCAAACCCCACTCCCAGGACCCCCAACCAAATGCCTCTCTCTCTCATACCCCCGTACTCCAACTGCAAAAAACAATTCCAGCACTGCAAATCTATTCTATCCTAATCAAACAGATAGTTAATGGAGGGGCAGCACTTGATTTTAGTACTTCTGAGTAGGAAAGAAGTAAGTTAGTTTTCTACTCATAATTACTATCATGTGATCGCAAATGCAGGTGACACATAGGTGGATATCAGGTGCGGACAGGATCAGAAGTGGACTTTAAAGCCAATTCTGTTTGAATAGCCTTCTATTGTCAATAATTCCACAATGAATGACCTCTTGGATGATGTATTGGAGATCAGCCAGTGCTTAATTAATTGTACCTCAGCTAATAACTGACATCTTCAGAGCTGAATTGAGAAAATTGGAGAGAGGCAAGACCGAATTAGCATAACTGCATTTGGGTATTAATGTTCATATATTAACTTGTTTATTAAAATTTAATATCTTGACCTCACATGTAGGCTGATTAAATATTAACTTGCAGACTGAGATAGGTATTTAGCAAAAAAAAATTAGGAACTGAGAAATTACATTTAAAAGACTGAAGTAAGCCTTAGCCTAACAACAGTGTCCTTTTAATATTAGCTGTTAAAGCAACTCAAGCCATAAGTGAGGACTGAGTCATGTTTTGACCACCACAAAATAGATCTCATGAGATCTCTCTCCAAAAAAAAATGCTTCTAATCTGTTTTTCGAAAGGTAATACATAAAAATTCAGTTATCTCCCACATTTTTTTTTATGACAGACCAAGCAAGATCACAAACTTGATATAAAATCCTGTATTGTGATTATTTGAAATCTGAAACAAAAACAAAATGCTGGAAATCCTCTGTGTAAAGAAACAGTTAATGTTTTAGGTCAGTGACCCTTCATCAGATCAGACCCATATCTGGAACGCTAACTGCAGTTCTTGGAAAATGTCGGATACCAGTCTGAACTACTTTGAAGGATTTCAGTCCAGAATTATAATGTTTGTACTTTAATGTTTGTTGGTGCTAAATTTCCCCACAGTCATGACCGTTTGAGTGTTTCTGTTGTAGATGCACAATGACAGCTGCACAGCATGCCCTCTCCAGGAACGAACTATCATAACTAGAAAAGAAGGGGAATCTGCAAAAAGTATAAATGAAATGCTACTGAGTCGACTTTCCCGATATCGTGGCTCCCCTTCAGCTACATTGGCTGCTCTTACTGGTTCCACAATTACCAACACATTGAAGGAAGATCATTCTGGTAAGATTCTTTTAAATAAAAGTAGTGATCATCCTGTGGCTTAAAACATTTTGTTTAGATAACTGATCATGTAGTTCCGCTCTCATCTTCCACATAGGTAAAAATGATCAGAAGAGTATATTGGTAGTGTGGTGAGTTTGATTTTTTTGGATTGGTGTTTGTATCGAGCCCAGGCTGGCATGAGAAACTTCTCTTGTGATAATTGTGGTCATAGAGATGTACAGCACGGAAACAGACCCTTCGGTCCAACCCGTCCATGCCAACCAGATATCCCAACCCAATCTAGTCCTACCTGCCAGCACCTGGCCCATATTCCTCCAAACCCTTCCTATTCATATACCCATCCAAATGCCTTTTAAATGTTGCAATTGTACTAGCCTCCACCACTTCCTCTGGCAGCTTATTACACACAAGTACCACCCTCTGCATGAAAAAGTTGCCCCTTAGGTCTCTTTTATATATTTCCCCTCTCACCCTAAACCTCTATGCCCTCTAGTTCTGGACTCACCCACCCCAGGGAAAAGACCTTGTCTATTTAACCTATCCATACCCCTCATGATTTTGTAAACCTCTGTAAGGTCACCCATCAGCCTCGACGCTCCAGGGAAAACAGTCTTAGCCTGTTCAACCTCTCCCTATAGCTCAATTCCTCCAACCCTGGCAGCATCCTTGTAAATCTTTTCTGAACTCTTTCAATATTCACAACATCTTTGCGATAGGAAGGAGACTAGAATTGCACGCAATATTCCAACAGTGGCCTAACCAATGTCCTGTACAGCCACAATGTGATCTCCCAATCCTGTACTCAATACCCTGACCAATAAAGGAAAGCATACCAAACGCCGTCTTCAATATCCTATTTACCTGCGACTCCACTTTCAAGGAGCTATGATCCTGCATTCTAAGGTCTCTTTGTTCAACAACACTCTCTCGGACATAACCATTAAGTGTATAAGTCTTGCAGATTTAAGGGAAATCTTGATCTAATTTTGAGTACAAAACAGCTCCTAGTTTGTTTCTGAATACTTCAGCTGAATAGCAGAAAATGGTAGTCAATTTGCAGAATTTGCAATCAAAGTAATTAAAGAGGATGAAGAAATTTTTAATATAATGTTCTACACCTTGTATCATATGGTCAATACTGAAACTGTCAGGTGACCAAGTTTGCCAATTGTTCCAATCACTAACACCCCTGACCTTCACCAAAATATTGCTTATAATAACAGGAGAGAATGATACAAAAATGAAGAAGTTAGTGTTGAAATTGTTTTCATCTACTGTTCTGACGAAATAAGATTTGTTATTGAATGCACAATACTTTTGGGAAAAGCAAAATTTTGAAACTTTGCCAACATAGAAATTAACTTTACTGAACCTACAGCTACAGCTATTAAATGGGCGGCATGGTGGCACAGATGGGTGGCATGGTGGCACAGTGGTTAGCACTGCTGCCTCACAGCGCCAGAGACCCGGGTTCAATTCCTGCCTCCGGCAACTGTCTGTGTAATGTTTGCACATTCTCCCCATGTCTGCGTGGGTTTCCTCCAGGTGCTCCGGTTTCCTCCCACAGTCCAAAAATGTGCAGGTTAGGTGAATTGGCCATGCTAAATTGCCTGTAGTGTTAGGTGAAGGGGTAAATGTAGGGGAATGGGTCTGGGTGGGTTGCTCTTCAGAGGGTCGGTGTAGACCGAAGGGTCTGTTTCCACACTGTAAGTAATCTAAATCTAAATTCAGTGAAATGAAAAAAATGTAGTTAGTAAAATGTTTGTGCTTTCCTTATTGATCATTGTTGCTTTGCTAAAAACATTTTTCTTTTCAAAAATATTATTTTATTTTGGAAAGAGAAGGGGAAAATGACAGATTTCAGGCAGAATCATGCTGTCTTCCAGTTGAAATCGTAACCAATTCAAAGAATGATGGTTGTGGTTTTTGGAGGTCAGACATCTCAGCTTCAAGATACCTCTGCCTGTGTTCCTCATTAGTCAGAAGCTGAATTGATTTATCCATGTTGAAGACAATTTCTATTGACCATTTACTTGCTAATTTGTATAGTTACCCACCTCAAAAACTACTTAGACTTCCTGGACAAAGTTTGATCCATCACTATGAAAACTGATATTGCTCACGTATGAGTTTTGAAATAAAACTAAAACATATGGAAGGAAGTTACCTAACTGTTAGTCTGGTTAAAACAGTTTGTTTTAAAATTGTTGCACTTTTGAAATATGTTTTTCTTTCTTATCAAATTCCTTTGGCATTTTCCTTTTTATTAGCCCATTACTGGACAGTGCATCTCCAAATAGACAATCGTGAGGGTTGTGAAATCTGCTTCCATGTCAATGCAGTTTAAAGGTAGTCATTGCAATGAAGTCTTTTGATTTAAATTTCTTTTGAAACTGTCTTGACACCTTCCTTAGTGGAAGGAAGTTTATTTCATGGAGCTTTTGAACTTGGACCCTTGTGTTTGGCGTTGCTTTTCCTAAAATAAAACCTGCATACAAGCACAGTATGTACTGTAGACCAAACTGAGTCTGGTGGAGTTTTTTCTTGAATCTGTAAGGTATAGATATTCAAAGTGTTCTGCTTTGTTACTGGGCTGCATTTTTTTTATCTGGGTATGACAAATGCAGACATTTTCTAATCTTGATTCAGATTCAATGCGTTTTATGGAGCATGTTGCAGAACATAAGGGTTTTAATATTGATCTTAAGTTAATGTGTTAAAATCTGTTTTAAATTTGAGAATATTGCAAGCTACCAATGTTGGGTCGATCTAATTATTTTATAACTTGCATGTAGATTTATCTTTTAAACTGAAAATAAATCCTATCTTGAGATATTTCATTATCCAAAAGTTAATGATGTGAGGAGATGGTTAGGGAAAAGGACATTGTCGACCAATTATCTTTTAGTAAAACTGAAGAAGGATCACTGGCCGAAACATTAATTCTGCTTTCTGTCCACAGATGCTGAGTTTCTCCAGCATTTTTATTGTGTTCCAGATTTCCAACATTCATAGTTCTTTTGTTTTATTGACTCAAAAGGGTAATCAGCCACCTTTACCCCTTCAGAGATAGGTATTGAATATTACCAATATGTGACTTCATTTCCTCTACCAAATGTAGCAGCAAATACAAGTTGCGGCTTGCCTTTGAAAACATTAAGGAAGACACCAATGTATACGTGTGGAACGTACCTGGTTATGCTTACTGCACCACCAGGAGGATCTGGGAGTTCTGCAACACGCTCTCTGTTTGGTGGCACAAGTGGATTGTCCTCTTTAAAAGGTAAGTCAAATGCAATTTTCAAGATTCTTCTCAAGTATGGAAACCATTGCCTTAATATGTTAGCTAGCTCTTTGAAGTGTGTTTTTCAGTATTGCCTGGTATCAATACTTGAAGATCTTTGGCAGCAGTATACTTCATTGGTAGGCCAAATATGCGATTTGTGATGTTTCAAATTCTTGCCATCATTACAGTAACCATTAGTTCAGCTGTGCAGGATTATTTGCCTGAAGTGCTATTTTGAGTTTGAAGGATTATGAATACCTGGATATTTTCAAGAGATCAATGAATCGGTATTGAACATTTTTCTAAAATAAGGCATTTCTTGAAAATCATCTGCCTTATGATAAGTGCTTGTTTTCTGCAGACCCCCCCCCCCCCCCCCCCCTGTCTGGCTATACAACTGTTAGGTTGCAGCTTTTGTTTCAGCGATTAGTTAGATTCAGTTGCTGGCCTGTCTGGAGAAGAAATTAAGTTCCCAGCCAGCTCTCATGTTTCTGGAAAACCTAGTGTGGTTTGGTGTGGGATCTGAATCTCTGTCCAGTCTGAACCCTCCATTCCTCTGAAGAGGATTCTCCAGAAGAAACCTCAATCTTATGTTTCCCGAGGTGAGCTACTTTGGCAAACTCTTTCAGGCATCCACCTATGTTTCACGACGCCACTCAACACATGCCAGAATGCTACAGTGATAGCCATCTGAGCAGTCTACTCCTTGTACTTTAATCCCCATCGAATAGTAATACATTTTGGCCAAAAGTGATTTTCCTTCCTGGTAGAGGAACTGAGCTTCGGAGCCACAAGATCATGCTTCAGCTGTACAAGACACCTGGTGTATTGCGTACAGTTCTGGTCACCGCATTATGGGAGGGATGTGGAAGCTTTGGAAAGAGTTCAGAGGAGATTTACTAGGATGTTGCCTGGTAAGGAAGGAAGGAAGGTCTTACGAGGGAAGGCTGAGGGAACTGAGGCCGTTTTCATTAGAAGAAGGTTGAGAGGTGGCTTAATTGAGACTTGCAAGATAATCAGAGGGTTAGATAGGATGGACAGTGAGAGCTTTTTTCCTCGGATGGTGAAGGCCAACACGAGGGGACATAACTTTAAATTGAAGGGTGATAGATTTAGGACAGATTAGATTAATTTCTTACAGTGTGGAAACAGGCCCTTCGGCCCAAGTCCACACCGACCCTCCGAAGAGCAACCCACCCAGACCCCTACATTTACCCTTCACCTAACACTACAGGCAATTTAGCATGGCCAATTCACCTAACCTGCACATCTTTGGACTGTGGGAGGAAACTGGAGCACCCGGAGGAAACCCATGCAGAATGTGCAAACTCCACACAGACAGTTGCCCGAGGCGGGAATTGAACCCGGGTCTAGGGGTAGTTTTTTTTTTACTCAGAGTAGTAGGGGCGTGGAATGGCCTGCCTGCACCAGTAGTAGACTCGCCGATGTTAAGGGCATTTAAATGGGCTTTGGACATATGGAAAATAATGGAACGGTGTAGATTAGATGGATATCAGATTAGTTTCACAGGTCAGTACAACATCGAGGGCTGAAGGGCCTGTACTGCGCTATAATGTTCTCTGTTTCTATATTCGAAGTAATTCTCTCCACAGTACTGTGGGTGCTGGGTTATTTAGAAGGTTAAGTATTCATACTTTTGTATTATACATTAAATGTTTCAACCCATTTTTGCATTGTCATTGAATGCATATTCTGCTTATAATAAAACATTTCTTTTTTAAATATTCTGGTTGATGGATTTTTTGTTTTAACTCTTAATACAGAAAAGGTATATGACTGGCCATTTTAGGAACCCGTAGAATAATAAATTTCATGTTATTGGAATAGTGAAGTAGAAAAAGACAGTGCACTCCTTCCATCTCAATTGTAATAAGTCAAAGTTAAGCAGAACAGAATGTACACTTGTGCATCTGGGATGTATGGAGTGAGAGTCAACAAATTTCATGCATATACTTTTGTGGTAGCTCTTACAGTGAGGTGTAGAGGAATTTAACTGCTTTAGTACAGACCATACTGATTAAGTGCAAAGCCAGTTAACGGTTAAGTGTCAGTAAAAATAGAAAATGCTGGAAATAACATGTTGGCAGCATCTCTGAAGATAATATTTTAGGTCAGTTCTCTTTTGCCAGGAGTGAAGAAGTTACAATTTGCTCGTCATTTTAATTCCCCCACCCATTCCAGTCTAATCTTTAGCCTCGGCATCCAATCCATTTTATTGCCAACCTCTTTGTATTTCACCATTGTCCCTTTTGTCATTTTTGTCATTTCATCTTTCACACCACTTATCCTATCAAAGAACTTTTTTGATCTTTGTTGCTCTGTCCTTTCTGTGACTCTGCACTAAGACCCTTTTAATTTCTGTTTTTTGAGTTCTATAATTGACTTAGTTTTAATTCAGTCTTTCCCTGTGCTGATACTGTCTGACAACCTCTGCATTACCAGCATTTTCTGTTTTTATTGTAGATTTCCGTAATTTGTTTTTGTTTCGGAGTTGATTGTTCCCTTGCACATTCTTAATAAATAATTTGTTAGAATTGGAAGTACTTCTGGTATAATGCTCTTGTATTAAGTATTTTATAAAATTGAGTTGATTTTGCATTGTTGGATACTAATTGTCATTATTTAATAAGTTACAGTGAATAGATTCTACAGTTTCTTACTGCAAGGAAACCTTTAAACACATTAACACAGAATTGTCTGAAGATTTAAAACATCGATTGCAGACCACACCAAGGTCTAAAAAACAGTTAGCAGTACATTGATTAAGAATGGATTGCTGGAGGTTATTGGCTGGGAGGTAACTGGCAACTCTGAGTCTGGCATGGTAGTAAGCAAAAATGAGACACTTTATGGAAATTGAAGATTTGAAAAAAGGTAATTGAATTGAATCTGGGTTGCTCGTTTGTAAAGTCTCAGCTGACTATCGCACCATAGGGCTGAGCTATCTGCACCACTTGCTTGTCTAGAGAAAGAAATGTGTTTGGAGGCGGCTTAGCAATTATCAGTAAGAGAATAATGAGTTGAATAAATTTGAATTTAGAGAAGTCGAGAGAGTGCTATAGGAGCTTCAGCTCTTACGTAACAGGTTTGAGATTCTTAGGCCCTGTATAGTCGAGAGCACAGGCTGAAGGGAGGTGAGCGAACTGCCAATAGCACCATGGTAAAGGGGACTATTTAAGTGGGTGAAGAAATGTACTTGTAATTCGGGGTTGTATAGTCCAGGGGAATATATGATGTATTCTGATCAAGAGTCCAGAAAGCCTGTGCCAGTTTCGGGATAGCTCATCTAGGTTGCGAAGGGACTTGGAGTGGGAGAGGAAAGATACAGTTGTTGATTTCCACATAGGTACCAACAATATTGGTAAAATGAAGAAAAAGGTTCTACTGAAGGAATATGAGTAGTTAAGGTCTAAATTAAAAGGCAGAACCAAAAAGATGGTAACTTCTGGATTACTACCTAAACCACAAGCTAATTGCTAGAGTCAAGATTAAAGAGATCTATGCGTGGCTGAAAGATCGATGTGGGAAATACAGGTTCAAATTCATGGGACACTGGTACCAGTAGTGGCAAAAGATGTTCTGATGGGACAGAAATCAAAGGAATAGGTATGGATGGGATCGACTGACTCCTTTTTTATTTTCTGATAACAATGTGTGAATGTCAAAATGTACCAAGGAACCATAAAGTGTGCAGAAATTTGATTACAGAACAAATTTAAAGGCTTTGTATCTTTCATGCACAAAGCATTCAGAATAAGGTTGACAAACTGATGCAAATTGAAGTAAGTGAATATGATCTCGTAGCTGTTATGGAAACTTAGTTACAGGGAGATCAAAGATATGGGATCTTTCAGCGAGGCAGATGGGATGGAAGAGATAATGGGGTAAAGCTGTTATTAAGAAAAGCTATGATAATTGAGAGACGATCTAGGCTTGGGTGATGTAGAATCCATTCAGGCGGAGGTAAAGAGAAAAATAAGGGCAAGAAGACATTGCTAGGTGTAGTGTGCAGACTCCCAAACAGTAGTCAATCTGAAGGCAAGGCTACAAATTACAAATAATAAGAGCATTTATAAAGAATAGAGCAATAACCATAGGTGACTTTGATCTTGTTGTTTTGGTTAATCAAATTGGCAAGTGTAGCTATGACAACGAAGTCATAGTACTTAGGGATATTTTCCTAGAGCAATGTGTCATTGAGTCAATCAGGGAACACGCTATTTTGGATCTGTTAAAGGCATATTTAATGAATGAGTTGGGTAAAGGATATTAAACTCTATCATAACATGATAGAGTTTAATATGCAGTTTGGGGGCGAGAAGCTTCGTTTGGGAACAAGAGTGTTTAACTTAAATAAGGGTAATTACAATGTAATGAGAATAGGGTTAGCTAAAGAGAACTAGGCGGAATGAGCAGGAATAACATTAGGCAAGCAATGGCAGGCATTTAAGGAGATAATTCATAGTACTCCCAGTAAAAATATGTCCCAGTAAGAAGGAAAATTTCTAAGAGATAGATAAACCAGCCATGGCTAACCAAGGAAGTTGAGAGTATTACGTTGAAAGAAAAGGCATATATGCAAGCAGAAGTCAGTGAAAACTGGGATGAATTCAGTTCTGAGGAAGGGTCACTGAACCCAAAACATTAACTCAGATTTCTCTGTACAGATGCTGCCAGCCTTGCTGAACTTTTCCAGCAATTTCTGTTTCTGATTCTGATGTCCAGCATCCACAATTCTTTAGGTGACAGGGCTTTACCAGGATGTTTCTGGAAATGGAGGGTTTGAGCTATAAGAAGAGGCTGGATGGGCTAAGACTTTTTTTTACTGGAGCATAGGAGGATGAGGGGTGACCTTCTAGAAGTTTGTAAAGTCATGAGAGGTATAGGTAAGGTGAATGGTAGGTGCCTTTCCTCAAGGATGGGGACTTCAAGACCATAGAGCATATTTTTAAGGTGAGAGGAGAAAGATCTTAAAAAGATGGGGTCAGTTGTTATTTTTTACAGAGAGTGGTTAGTGTGTGGAATGAACTTCCAGAGGAAGTAGTGGATGTGAGTACAGTTACCATGTTTAAGCAAAATATTTGGATAAGTACATGAATAAGAGATGTTTGGAGGGATATGGGCCAAGTGCAGGCAGGTGGGTCTTGTTTAGTTTGGGGTTATGGTCGGCATGGTCTGGTTGAACCAATGAGTTTTTAAAAACTGCCTTTTCCACTTATTTAAGTTTTCTGCAAATCTGGCTACAGTACATTTACTTTCTTCCTCCAAGTCATTATTATATATTGTGAACAGTCGTGGTCCCAGCATTGATCCCTATGGAACTCTACTGGTCACAGATCACCAACCTGAGAAAGAACCCCTTATTCCCACTCACTATTTTCTACACATTAGTATTAATGTAGGCAGAGAATTGGCTAATATATTACCTCCAACACCATGGGCTTTTATCTCATGAGTTAACGTTTTGTGACGTGTTGTGCTAAATGCCTTTTGGAAGTCCAAATACAACAGATCAACTGGTTCAGACTTCCTCAAAAAACTCAAATTATCAGACACGACTTTACTTTCATGAGGCCATGCTGATTCTGCTTGATTGGATTATGAATTTTCAAATGTTTTCTTTAATAACTGATTCCAGTACTCTTGCAACAATAGATGTTAGGCTAATCAGCCTATACGTTACCTGCTTTTTGCCTTCCGCCTTTCTCGAATAGGGGTGTTACATTGGCAGTTTTCAAATTCTCTGGTACTTCTCCGGAATAAAAGGATTTTTGGAAAATTATAACCAATGTATCCACCATCTCTGCAGCTACAATTTACCCTAGGATGCTATGATCCTAGGATGCAAGCCAGGTGTCTTACCTGCCTTTAGTCCCATTTGTTTGACTAATGCTACTTCTCTAGCAGTGGTGAAGATACTTAATGTATGCTTTAGTATTAATAGAATGTTTAGAGTATCTTCCACCATAAAGATTGATGTAAAATTTCTGTTTAACTCTGCCATTTCATTGTTCCCCATAAACAGTTTCCCAGATTCAGTTCCTCAGTCATCTTTGTTCACTTTGACGTCACTTTCTTATTTGAAGAAGCTCTTATAGATTCAGAATGTCAGAGCACAGAAACAGATGTTTTGGTTCAACCAGACCATGCCGACCATAACCCCAAACTAAACAAGACCCACCTGCCTGCACTGGGCCCATATCCCTCCAAACATCTCTTATTCATGTACTTATCCAAATATTTTGCTTAAATATGGTAACTGTACTCACATCCACTACTTCCTCTGGAAGTTCATTCCACACACTAACCACTCTCTGTAAAAAAATAACAACTGACCCCATCTTTTTAAGATCTTTCTCCTCTCACCTTAAAAATATGCTCTATGGTCTTGAAGTCCCCATCCTTGAGGAAAGGCACCCTTTACTGCCTTGCCCCAAGGCAGTAAAGAGTCAACCACATTGTTGTGTGACAGGAGTCACATATAGGCCAGACCAGGTGAGATGGCAGTTTCTTTCCTTAAAGGATGTTGGTGAACCAAATGGGTTCTTCTGACAATTGACAGGGCTTTTGCCCGAAACGTTGATTTTCCTACTCCTCGGATGCTGCCTGACCTGCTGTGCTTTTCCAGCACCATTCTAATCTAGACTCTGATTTCCAGCATCTGCAGTCCTCTACTTTTGCCTAATGGTTTCATGGTCATCATTAGACTTTTAGTCCCACCATCTGCCATTGTGGGATTCGAACCTTGGTACCTTGAATGTTACCTGGGTCTCTGGTTTAACAGTCCAGTGATAATACCACTAGGCCATCACCTGTCCTAAAGAGAGATACAGTTTACAGCGAGATATTGGTAGGTTAAGTAAGCACAAAACGTTGGCAAATGGAATGTAATGTGGGAAAATGTGACGTTCATTTTGGAAGGAGAAGAAAAATTATTATTTAGATAGAGGAAAATCTACAGAAAGCTGCAACACTTAAGGGACTTGGGGGTACCTGTGCACAAAACACACAAAGCTAGCACATAGATAATCAGGGAGGCTAATGGAACGTTGGCCTTTATTTCAAGGGAGTTGGAGTATAAGAGTAGGGATGTCTTACTCCAACTGTACAAGGTGCTGGTGAGACCACACTTGGAGAACTTTGAGCACTTTCGGTCCCCTTATTTAAGGATAGATATCAGTTCATTGAAGGCACATCAGCGAAGAATCATTAGGATGATCCCTGGCATGGAGTGATTGTCTTACAAGCAAAGGCTAAACAGTTTAGGGCTCTATTTGCTGAAGTTTAGAAGAATGAGGATTCTTAAGGAACTTGATGGAATGTTCCCCTCATGGAAGAGTTTAGGACCAGAGATGCTGCCTCACAATAAAGGCTACCAGTTTAAGACTGAGATGAGGAGGAAATTTCTCTTGGAGTTGAGTGTCTTTGGAACTCCTTACCACAGAAAGCTGTGGGGCAGATTCCCTGTGTATATTTAAGGCTGAAGACAAATTCTTGATCTATCTATCGGGAAATCAAGGGTTATGGGTAAAATGCAGGAGATGGACGTGAGGAATGTCTGATCAGCTGTAATCCTACTGAATGGTGGACCAGGCTCAAGGGGCTGAACAGCCTACTCCTATTCCTATTTATGATCGTCTTATGGTTTGCATGATTATGAATCATGTGGCTTTTATATTAAAGGAGGTAGTTATGTGTTTCACAATACAATAGTGTGTGAACTTTGACCACTGGTAAGCTAGCAGTCCTTCCACTTGCATTTTATTTTACCTTAATAACAAAAATGGAGTGGTTCTGATGAAGTCACCAGATTCAAAACATTAACTCTATTTTCTCCCCACAGCTGCTGCCTGACCTAGTTTCTCCAGCAATTTTTGTTTGTTTCAGATTTCCAGCATCTGCAATTCTTTGTTTTACGTTATGGCATTGTGTTATCATCTAGATTTTATTTGCTGCCATTCAGTTGCAAGGTGTAGTTAAAATTCTGGTGGTGTTTGTTGCAATCTAGTCAATAGCTTTTTAGTTAAAATGTAATACGAAGAGTTATAATTGTATAATAGAGATGTTAACTGAAAATGTGTTGCTGGAACAGCGCAGCAGGTCAGGCAGCATCCAGGGAACAGGAGAATCGACGTTTCGGGCATAAGCCCTTCTTCAGGAATAATAGAGATGTTCTCAACTGATTTGAGTGGCGCATCATGTTGCATACCTGGCAGGTTTGCATTTGATCCATTTGAAGTGTGGCAAACATTCAGTTTTCATCTTTAGTTTAATTCTTGCAAAAATGCTTGATGTTAGACTAGAACATTGCATTGTGTAAGATTGGGGTATATACTGGCATACTATTAGTTTGTTCTTACCACTGTCACTGTTAAGTGACAATTTGAGGTGCTGAATTAATATCGCACAACTACCACACAGGATAATATCACATTAAAATTATCAATTCAAAGGAGAGGTTCTAAAGCAATGAGTAATAAGATATTAGTAACTTTGTCTCCTCATTATAACTTGATATATCTTTCTGTTCAGTCCTGTCCTCTAGCCTGGTTTTCAACATTTCAGATGGCCAATTTAACAGCCGAGCAGACCTGATTGATGCAGCTGGAAGTTCTCTTGGGCGGGGAGCTCTGGTTCCAGGACTGGGTAAGGAGAATGTATTGCAGGTTGATTGATTCAAATAATATTGCAAACCTTTTAATGTTAAAAGTAGGTTGTAAACCATGAGCTCTTAGAATAAGCTACTTTATAGTAATAGGCAATGTTAAGTGACAGGAGATGTCATAGTTTGCTTTTAAAATTGAAGACTAGGTTCTGCGAGCCCAGCATTTATCTGTCTGGTTCTGCCATTTAGACTTGACAGTTTTCTGTTCTACACTAAACAAAAACTGCAATTTAGCTTATGGCTACATTATTCTAAGCTAAAAAGAACATTATAAAATCAGTTATAAATGCAAATGTGTTTTTGCAATGAATAATAGGTTCCTTTTTGTTTATGGGATGTGGGTGTTTTATTGCCCATCACTAATTGTGCTTGAAGGTGGTAATAGGGTATTGTCATGCTCAATGCATAATGTCATTATGGCAATTACTTTTCCACTGTCTATTTTCTATAGCTACAATAATAACTGCACATAGGATGGTACTTCACCTTTTCTGCATTCCTAAGGAAATTTGGAATGTTTGATCAATTAATTTCCAGCATGGATTGACAGGCTTGTCAGAGAGATGCTATTTGAATTGAGTTTGAGATGCAATTTGTCTCAGGTGGACAAACTTGCCAATGATTCAAATTGACTGGTAGTCACAGCTGGTCTTTGCTGAGCTCCAACATTCAAGTATATTGTTTAATATTTGTTGAGTAAAACCGTTCTCTGACTTCTTCTTTCAATTAATTGAACTGCAAGCAGAAAAAGAAATCTATGCTGGAAGAAGAAATCTTATTGGGCTTTAGACAAGGAGATGATTAATGTGGCTCTCCATGCTTGCTCTACCTCTGAAAAAGCAGTTTAGTTAGTCCAGTTACTTTTCTTTTTGCCTATTCCCTTATAAAGTTTGCCTCTGTACTTTGTATTGCATTTTTAAAGTTACCATTGATTTTGCTTGCACCATCCTTTCAGACAGTGTATTTCAAATAATATGATTTGATTTATTGATGTCACATATACCTCAGTACAGTGAAATGTTTAGAGTTGCAAGCATACAGGCAGACCGTAGCAAACAAGGACATACAGATCATGGGTTGCTTAGATTGAGGCATACAAGGTTGCAACTTCACAAGTGGTGTGCAGAAGCAAGGTCAACATTAGATTTGAAATTAGAGAGATCCGTTCAGCTGTCTAATAACAGCAGGAAAGAAGCTGTTCTTGAACCTATTGCTTTTGTATCTTCTGCCTGATGGAAGAGATTGAAACAAAGTATTATTGGGGCAGGAGGGATCTTTGATGCTGGCAGCCTATCCGTGGCACCAAAAAGTGTAGATGGAGTCCGTGGATGGGAAGTTGGCTTCTGTGAGGGTCTGGCTGTGCACACAACGTTCTGTAGTTTCCTATGGTCCTGAGCAGAGCGGTTGCCGTATCAAACCGTTACACACCCAGATAGAATGCTTGCTACAGTGCATCTGTGAAAGGTGGTGAAGATTCGTATGGGCTTGTCGAATTTTCTAAGCCTCCTGAGGAAGAAGCAGCATTCTTGTGCCTTCTTGACCACCTGATCTACATGGGAAGATTGTTGGTTATTGTCACTCCTAGGAACTTGACACACTCAACCCTCTCCACCTCATTTCTGTTGATGTAGATTGGGGGGGTCCTTTTTTTTTTTCTGTGAAATAAATGATCAGCTCTTTTGTTTTGCTGATATTGAGAGACAAATTGTTATTATTGCACCATGGCACAAAGCGCACTATCTCCTTCCTGTATTCTGACTAATCATTATTTGATATCTGGCCTACAACTGTAGTGTCGTCAGCAAATTTGTAAATGGCGTTCTTATGAAATTTGACTACTCAGTCGAGAGTGTACAGGCAGTACAGTAGGGAGCTGAGTATGCATTCTTGCAGGGTGGCAGTATTGAGGATTATTGTGGAGGTGATACTGTTTGCTGTCTTCACTGATTCAGTCTGTGGGTCAGGGAGCTGAATATCTAGTTTCAGAGGGCAGAACTGAGACCAAGGTGTCGGAGTTTTGAGATTAGTCTGGTAGGGATTATGATATTGAAACAGGAGCCTGATATAGATGTCCTTTTATCCAGTTGTTCCAGGGATGAGTGTACGGCCAGGCAAATGGCATCCGCTGTAGGCCTGTTTCACCAGTTGCAAATTGCAGGGATTGAGGCAGCCTAGGAGGCGAGAATTAATGTGAGCTATGACTAACCTCGAAGCAATTTGCTGCAGTGAAAAACATTCATCTTTCCTAGCTCTGATGCCAGTTGTCTCAAATCTATCCTCTACTTTACAAAGATCACTTTATAGTTTGAGCACCTCTTAAACGTCCTTTTAACCTGTTCTGAGGAGTACAGTCCCTTATTCACTAGTCTCACTGTATTACTGAACTCCCATGAACTTCCTCATCCATGGCACTATTTTAGTAAATCCGCTTTACAAAGTCTCCAAGATCTTCTCATTCTCATCAAAACTATGGTAGCCAGAATTGGATGCCAAATATGAATTGTAGCCTATTCCATAATTCATAAAAAACAGATCAAATATCAGTATTTACTTAACTAATTTAAAAGGAAACAAAGTATAATTTCTCATCTTCTGATTAGATCCAAGATTGGTAGAGGGTTTACTTCTCTGATGTAATCAAACTGCATACTTAAGATATATTGGACTTTCTTGAAGCTCAGCATCAGAAAGAAAAGATAGCTGTGCACTGCAAGTTCTGATGCAGATATCAATAGGTCAATGTTGCATATGACCAATTAACCACAGCAGTATTAGTGAAAGTCTGGAATCTGACCACCACTTCATTTTCTTAGTAAGAGAACTTTAGGCCTGGATTTGGGAGAAAACAAGCTGTACTACTTTGTTAGATAATGACAGAAAATTCTGGTTAGCATTGTTATGGTGGACTTGATTGTTATTGTTTCATAAAGGAGTGCCTCCCCTTTGCTTTTCTTTACTAGTAGTGATGCACCTTCTAAAATGTAGGCTTTTACCAAATTGGTTGGTTGCATCTTAATAATTAATTTTCTGTACTAGGAGCCTGCTATGATGCCATGAATAATATGATTTGGACGTGTTCTAGTGACTACATGGATCAATGGTGTAACCCTGGTAACCAGGCCTTCCATCACATCTGTCAACGACTAGGTGTTAGCCACATCATCCTTGAACCAAAAGGTTAGTGCAGTCTGACTTATATATTAATTAACGCTACTGGCATACCTTATTTAATTTGCGTGGCCTTATTTTTTGTGCTTATTGCACCCCCTTCCCTCCCTCCAATCTTTTGACTTTACTTTTCTTGAAAGATATTAAATTATATTGTGTGTGGTTTCATAGAGCAATGGCAGAATTATAGAGTTTCTCAAGACTATTCTTCACTTACTTATCTAAACAGTAGAATTTAGAGATCAACACCCATATTATTTTTTGTTTAGTTTCTGGCAAGGATCACCAATGATGATTGGAAATGGAAAGCTCATTGCTCCTCCTCTTCCCCACAATCCACAAAATCACGAGTGGCAAAAGCAATACAATCTCCGACCCAAATTCTATCTATGATCAGTTAACTCAGCACACTGAAGTGATTGTAAAGCAGCAGTATTACCTTAGAGTTCTGCATCTGTTCTGTTCCACCATCTTTGTGCTTTCCTCTTGGATCATCTGAATCTATCAAATCACTTGGACATAGATGCGCATGTATCTGTGCACAAGTCTCAGGTTTGGCGTTTGCAAAACTGCCTGAATAAATAACAGTTTTTGCTTTGTCATATGTGAAGTATGTTTAGTGCCGTGGTCAAGTTAAGTCGAGGGAAAGAATAGACTGGCTTCAAATGCAGCACAATATATTGAAGGAGTTTGACATTTGGTGACCTCTAATAGGACCATAAAATATAAAAATGCCTTTTATGTTGGCTTATTGTTGATCACTCAAAATTGTTGGTTGGATGCTAGCAGCAATATCTGAAGAAAGATAATACCCAAATAATGCAGAATTGATAATGTGTAACAAATTGTAGTTTCAAATTAACGTATTAAAAGATTATAAATCATTGCTTTTTAATTCCTGTTGTCTATGTTCTGTGTTTTTAGATGAATCTGTGTCAACCAGTAATGTAATTAACCAACTTCTGCATCATGTGGGAGCAATGTGCATTCATCAGCTCAATTTGCTGACTGCTAGTGCTAATTTACCGATCTCAAACTTCCTGGGAAAGCAGCACCCCATTGAAGCTCAGCACCTGAGTAGTATCTGTGACATAATGGAGAAGGCCATGGCAAACAAGGATGCCTGTATTATTCGCTGTATTCTTATTGTTTTTCAGGTGTAGTATATCATTGCATTTTCACTTTGATGTTTGTTATCTACAAACTTCAGTCTTTCACACTCTAATTCAAAGATTTACCTTTTGGGCGCATTTAAGCAACTGCTGCATACAGTGAGTTGAGGGGTGCATAGATTAAATTATTATATTTTATATTAGGATTAAAGCTCGGCACAACATTGTTGGCCAAAGGGCCTGTTCTATGCTGGACTTTTCTATGTTCTGTGTTCTAAGTGTGATACTTCGAATGTTTATCTATACAAGGCTGCATGAAGAAATGAAAACATTCTGTACTGTTTTAACTTGACTGCAGATTTTGGCTTTCCTATTGAGAATCACTTATTGAAGCAATAAGTGCTGAAGTACTGGTTAGATCTGGATGGCTAATTTACTCAGTTAAATGTTCTGTAGTTCTCATCGGGATTGAGGCTAAGCATCATGAAGTACATGCCCTTGTTTTATCTGCACTTTTCTACATTATCTAATAGACAGAAACATCTTGTCCTTTCCCACATCACTGAGCTCCTCCTTACCACGTTTCTGCTTTCTATATCTTGATATTCTTCCTGTACTCCAAATAGGAATTGGGAAAGTCAAAACTGAATTAGTTTGAGACATATTGTTATATTAAAGGCTGTAGACAAATTCAAGTTGCTTTAGTTATTTTGCTAAAGAAAAATAAGGCCATTGCTTTCTATGTTGTACTTCAGGTTTTTTTTGGCTAAGGCAATCAACAAAAAATGTAAGACTATAAGACCGAAGGAATAGGCCATTTAGCCTATCCAGTCTGCTCTAACATCCAATGAGATCATGGTTGATCTGATAAACTTCAGATATAATATCAAGCAATGTTTAAATACTGACTTGCATTGCCATAGCATTCAGAGCAATGGGAAATGGAATGTTTGTTCAGCAGCATGGGCATTGTGGGCCAAGTGGCATCTATGTGCTGTAAGCATTCAAATCTATTGATGTGGAGCAAAAGTGAACAAGTGGAGTTGAGATACAAATCAGCAGTAATACAATTGAATGATAAAATGGGCTGGAGATGTTGAAACTTTCTGAAACTGGCCCCATGTAAAAGGAAATACATTACAGTGCCTCCACTTTCAGCAAAGTCTAATTACAGTATGTTGGTAATTTTCTTTAAAGATGTGAACAAAGGAATTTAAATTAGGAAAAATAAAACTGTATAACTTTTAAAAAGTATGATATTGCTTATATATGGAGAGGAGAAAGGAAGTGTTGCAGTATATTTTTAAACTAAAATTTGGGGCTTCTATGTTCAAAAAAATCCATAACTCGTGGGCTAATCTGAGTACTGTATAATTGTGCTTTTTTTATAGGTAATATTCAAGTTTTTCTTCAACCCGCAAACAGAGCGAAACCGCGAGATTGTACAACGATCTGAGGTACTGCTCTGGCAGCTTTTAAAAACTCCTGTTGATGAAATTGGTGAAGAGATTCAGAGGGAGGTGTGTTTGGCTATTAGGTCAGTGATTAATGCTGCAAGGTATTGTTTTAAAATCTTTTGTCTTAAAATATGATTTAATTACATATTAATGTTTTCAATGATCCTGCTGGTGCGTAACTTAATGTTGAAAGTGAGAAGGTAATACACTAAACCTGAGTTTTGTATAACTGTTCAAATTTCGTAAATGAGCTTTGCACTTGTAAGCGCAAAAGTTTTAATTTTTGTAATTGGGAAGCGCAGCTGATTTGGTGAGGTGCTATTGCCATAACATCTATCAAGTTAGTCAAGATACAACACTTAATCTCTAGTTGTGAATTATTTTGATTGCTGCGAGTCCTAGAGGCTAAAAAGAAATATAGGTTGACGAATGTTAAATAATTTAAAAGAACTGTTCGATTTAGCTGTTTTCAAATGGAATGCTGGTCGAAATATAAAAATTGACATCAGACCTTTTGGTTTCAGGGGAGGAAAAATGCTTGTTTCTATTCCCAGTGGTTGCTAAGTAATTAAATAAGCACGAGAGAAGATTGCATGCACCTGTGCAATCCAGTCTGGCAAAGTTCAGAGTTGAGAGATGTTATTACATACCTCTGGGGTAGGTGAGCCTTGAATCCAAGCCTCCTGAATCAGAGGTAGCAACATGACCACTGCATAATAGGAGCCCCATGTCTTTTATGTAAGCGTGGAGTGCTCTTGTACAGTGGTAGTGTCCCTACCTGTAAACCAGGAGGCATGGGTTCAAGTTCATTGTGTCCCAGAGGTGTGTAATAAAATCTCTCAGCAGGTTGATTAGGAAAATATACATAAAGAGCATTCCCTATCCAAAGATCTAGAACAAAGAACAACACAGGAACAGGCCCTTCAGCCCTCCAAGCTTGCACCAACCCATTTTGCCCTTTCGGACCAAATCTCGCTTCACTTAGAGGATCCGTATCTCTTATTCCCTTCCTGTTCATGTATTATCCAGGTGCTGCTTGAATGCTGCTGTTGTGTCCTTCTACCACCACCTCTAGCAATGCTTTCCAGGCAATCGACATCCTTTGTGCATCTCTATTAAACATTCTTCCTCTCACCTTGAACCTGTGTCCCTACGTAATATATCCTCCCACTCTGGGGCAGGGGGGAAAAGCCTCATACTTTCCACTTTATTCATGCCATTCACAATTTTATAAAATTATATCAGATTGCCACTCAACCTCCTGCATTCCAGTGAAAACAAACCCAGTTTATCCAACCTTTCTTCATAGCTAAAATTTACCCATACCAGGCAACATCCTGGTGAATCTTTTTCTGTACTCTGTGTCCACATCCTTCTGGTAATGTGGTGACCAGAACTGTTCGTAATATTCCAAGTGTGACCTAACTAAAGTTCTACAAAGCTGCTACATAACTTGCCTAATGTTAATACACAGTGCCCCTTCCAATGAAGGCAAGCATGCCACATTACTACCTTATCTACTTGAGCTGCCACCTTCAGTGATCTGTAGACCTGCACACCCAAATCCCTCTGCATATCAATACTCTTTAAGGCTTCTGTCAATCACCGTACAATTTCCACCTATACTTGATCTTCCAAAATGCATCCCCTCACATCTGAACAGATTAAACTCCATCTGCCATTTTTCTGCCCATGCCTCCAACTGATTTATATCCTGCTGTATCCTCTGACAGTCCTCCTCACTATCTGCAACCCCATCACTCTTTGTATCATCTGCAAACTTACTAATTAGACCAGCTGCATTTTCCTCCAAATCATTTATGTAGATCACAAACAGCAGAGGTCCCAGCACTGATCCCTGTGGAACATGACTCGTCACAATGCTCTATTCCGAAAATCATCCTTCCACTGCTACTTTCTGTCCCCTATGACAAAGCTAGTTCTATATCCATCTTGCCAGCTCACCTCTGATACCATGTGACTTCACCTTTTTGTCCTAATCTGCCATGAGGGACCTTGTCAAAGTCTTTACTAAAGTCCATGCAGAAAACACCAACCACTTTTCCCACATCAAGCATCTTCGTCATCTCAAAAAACTTGATGAAGTTAGTGAGGCACAACCTTCCCTGCCTAAAACCATGCTGTCTGTTGCTAATAAGTTATTTGCTTTTAAATGCCTATACATCTTGTCCCTGAGAATCTGTTCCAATAATCTCCCCACCATCAACTTGAAAGTCACAGGCCTGTAATTCCCAGGATTATTCATGTTACCCTTCTTGAACAATGGGACAATATTGGCTATTCTCCAGTCCTCTGGGACCTCACTTGTGGCCAAAGAAAATACAAAAATATCTGTCAATGCTCCATCAATTTATTCTCTTACCTCCCGAATATTCTTGAATAGATCCCATCAGGACCTGGGGACTCATCTACCTCAATACTTTGTAAGATGCACAACACCTCTTCCTTTTTGCTAGCAACTTGGTTTAGAAACTCCACTCCTTTCCTGAAATCATCCTCCAGTTCCTTCTCTTCGGTGAATACTGACACACACTATTCATTTAGGACCTCATCTGCCTCTTCTGGCTCCATGGACAGATTCTGTCCTTTGTTCTTAAGTGAGCCAACCTTATCCCTGGCTACCCTCTTTGCTTTTTATATATGTATAAATGTATATATGTAGGGATTCTCCTTAATCCTGTTTGCTAACCACTTTTCATGATCCCATTTGGCCCTTCTAATTTCTTAGTTTAAGTTCTTTCCTACTTTCCCTCTATGCTTCAAGGGCTTCGTCAGTTCCCATTTTCCTGGATTTTACGTATGCCTTTTTCTTTTTAACCAAGGCCATAACATTCCTGGTCATCCAAGGGTCAAGTAACTTGCCATATCTATCCTTCATTCTTGCAGGAACTATTATCAACTGTCATTTGAAATATTCCCACAAGTCTGATGTGGATTTGACTCCAACCAGCTGCCTCCAATCAACATTCTCCAGTTCCTGCCTAATATTGTTGTAGTTCACCTTCTCCCAGTTTAATGCCTTCTCCCAAGTACTGCTGTTATCCCTATCCACGAGTACTTTAAAACTCTCAGTTTTGTGGTCGCTACTCCTGAAATGCTCCCCCACTGAAACTTCACTCACCTGGCCAGGTCCATTTTTAACACCAGGTTGAGTATAACCCCTTCCCTGCTTATGTACTGTCAAGCAGCCCTCTTGAATGGTGCTTACAAATTTTCCCTCATCCAAGCCCATATCGTGAAGTGAGTCCCTGTCAATATGGGGGAAGCCTTGTAACACTATCAATATAATAGGATTGGCTCTGAGGTGAGACACTGAGGACCTGTTAGTGCTGAAAGCACAATTCCAAATGTGAGAGTCCATGTCTTAGCAAGAGGAAGCAGAGGAATAAAATAAGTATGGTTCAGGAGAAACTGATGGTTAAATGAACAGCAAGCCAGTTGAGTGCCTTAATTCTTTGCGGAAAACCAATACATTGATTTTTAAAAATATAATTGTCAGTGGTTTTTTTTTTTGCTGACCCACTGAGAAAATAGTTTTATTATTTTCTGGGATATGGACATCACTAGCAAGGTCAGCATTTGTTGTCCATTCCCAACTGCCTCTGAATGGAATTGCTTAATCGGCATGTTTTAGAGGGCAGTTAAAAGTTAACTCCATTACTGCGGCTCTTGACTGGGTAAGAATGGCAGACTTCCTTCCCTAAAGGCAATAGTAACAAGATGGACCTTTAAGATAAATGAATTTTGTGGTCACCGTTATTGAGACTAGCTTTGAATTCCATATTCCTTTTGTTAATTGAATTTAAATTTCATCTGCTTTGATGGTGGTTTTAAATTCATGTCCTGAGTGTTAGCCTTGGTTTCTGGATTATGAGACTTGTTGCAGAATTACCAGTAAACTGCAGTTTACCTCCAGTTCAACCACTAGGTGTCATTTACTTTTGTGTTTTCTTGAACTGTTACAGTCAGTGTGTGGAAATATTCTAGCAATACTGTTAGGTACAAAGTTTGAGGATTTCAATCCAAGGAACGAACAAACAAATTCAAATTAAGATGCATGGGATTGGAGAAGAACTTGGAGCTGGTAATGTTCCCATGCACTTGCTGCTCTTGCCCTGCTAGACAGGAGAGGTCTCACAGTGCTGCTGTTCTTAACCTGACCACACCTTTGATATTTTGAGGTCTAGGGAAGGTTTATTATAGTTTTGTGAAATTTTGCCCTTTAAACTGTATAACATATTATTTTGCTTAACAAGAAGCTATCAATTAATATTAGTGGGATATCACTAACTGCTTTCAGTGACCATTCTTTTCACACTGGACTCTATTCTGGGAGAATCATTCTGCAAAATAATGTTAGTTGAGTGTTGTCATTTTTTTTTCATGTGAAATCTTATGGGCTATGAGAGGCATAAATCAAAAGAACAGCTTGTACAAGAATCAGATGGTATTTCTTGGTCCTTTAATTTCCAGCGATTCAACATCTTGATACCATTCGGGGTGGTAATTGTTTAAAATTTGTTTTTGTAATGAAGCACTGTTGAGGCAAAAAGGCTGAAATGAAATAAATAAATTTTTGATTAATAAGATCACAGCAAGGTATTGAAGCCAAACTTTGTCTTAATAACATTGCAGTTGAATCTAATTTTATGCCTTCACAATATATACTTACAATGGGCCCTCTTGCAGCAGGTAGTGACCCTATCTCTGAGCCAGAAGGCTTGAGCTCAAGTCCCACCTGCTCCAGAGGTATGTAGTAATATCTCTGACCAGGTTGATTAGAAAAATAGGTTAATTTTTTTTTAAAAAATCATTTGCATACTGCCCAATCAGGTCACTGGACGTGTTATCTGTGATCTGGTTGAAGGGACTAAATGTATCCTGGCTAAATTTGCCCATGACATCAAGATGGTACGAAAGTAAGTGAAGAGACAGAGAGTCTCCAAAAGCGTATAGATACTGGGCAAAAGTTTGTCAGTTGGCGTATGATATGGAAAAAATGTAATTTGTCTGCTTCAGGAAAAGTAGATAAGCAGCATGTGACATAAATCAAGGGATCCGTATGTCCTAGTATATAAATCACCAAAAGTTGGGGAAAGGTTGTAATTACTTTAGAAACAGTTCAGAGAAGGTTCACTTGATTCATTCCTGGGATGAAGAACATATTTTATCAAGAAAGATTAACCTTTTACACCATTGGTCTTTATAAGATCAAGAGGTAATCTTACTGAAACGTTACCAAGTCCTCTAGGGATCTTATCTTTCTAGATCCACATTCTATGTTTTCTCTTTTTGGGGGAGAAATCAGAACGTGGAGTTGAAACCACAATCAGATCATCCATAATCTTATGGAATGGCAGCGCAGGCTTGAAGGGCCAAGTGGCTTGCTTGTGCTTTTTAGTGCTATTTTCCTCTGGATTGGGAGTCCGAGCCAGTTTTGTTCCTCCCACTGACCAATTGTGCTATAGTTAACTGTAGTGCTTCAGTTTCTGCCTTCTCTGCATGATTAGAGTTACACTTAAGATCAAACTGTGTAGTTTTGTGTCATAACCAGTTGAGCAGAATGGAGTTATGAATTCTAATACCAAATTTGTTTAGGTGTCTGATCTTGTAATCATTTTTTTTGCATCTTGACATAAACAAATGCATCTTTTACATGCTTTGTCTGGTTTTATCATTAAATGTTGCAACATTGCAATATTGATTGGAACCTCCTTTTGAGCAGATGGTTTGGAAGGAGCTGTTTTTGTAACGTGTGTTCAGGAGGGTTTCCTAACTTAATACATTGACAGGCCGACGAGGGGAGAGGCCATTTTGGATTTGGTGCTCGGCAATGAGCCGGGGCAGGTGTCAGATCTTGCAGTGGGAGAGCATTTTGGGGATAGTGACCACAACTGCCTCACATTCTACATAGCTATCGAGAAGGAGAGAAGCAATGGAGGATATTTAATTGGGGAAAAGGAAACTATGATACTTTCAGACATGCGTTGGGAAGCATAGACTGGGAGAAATTGTTCCATGGAAAGGGCACTATAGATATGTGGAGACTGTTTAAGGAACAGTTGTTGCGAGTGATGCACAAATGTGTTCCTCTGAGACAGGCAAGAAGGGGTAAGATAAAGGAACCTCGGATGACGAGAGCGGAGGAGCTTCTCGTCAAAAGCCGCTCTCGTCAAAAGAAAGGAGGCAGCTTATGTAAGGTGGAGGAAGCAAGGGTCTTGCTCAGCTCTAGAGGATTACAGGCAGGTGAGGAAGGAGCTCAAAAATGGTCTGAGGAGAGCCAGGAGGGGGCACGAAAAAGGCTTGGCAGGAAGGATTAGGGAGAATCCAAAGGCATTTTACACTTATGTGAAGAATAAGAGAATTATCAAAGAGAGAGTAGGGCCAATCAGGGATAGCATAGGGAACTTGTGTATAAAATCTGAGGAGGTAGGGGAAGCCCTAAATGAGTATTTTGCTTCTGTCTTTACGAAAGAAAAGAACCTTGTAGTGAATGAAACCATTGAGGAACAGGTAAGCATGCTGGAACAGATAGAGATTGAGGAAGCTGATGTGTTGAAAGTTTTGACAAACATTAAGATTGACAAGTCTCCAGGGCTAGACCAGATTTGTCCTCGGCTGCTTTGGGAAGCGAGAAATGTGATTGCTTCGCCACTTGCAAAGATCTTTGCATCCTCGCTCTCCACCGGAGTCGTACTGGAGGGAAGCAAATGTAATTCGTCTCCTCAGGAAAGGAAATAGGGAAATCCCCGGCAATTACAAACCAGTCGGTATCACGTCTGTCATCTGCAAGGAGTAAGAAAGGATTCTGAGGGATAGGATTTCTGACCATCTGGAACAGCATGGCTTGATTAAAGGCAGTCAGCACGGCTTTGTGAGGGGCACGTCATGCCTCCCAAATCTTATTGAGTTCTTTGAGGATGTTACTAGACAAGTTGATGAGGGTTGAGCTGTGGATGTTGTGTATATGGAATTCAGTAAGGCATTTGATAAGGTTCCCCATGGTAGGCTCATTCAGAAGGTCAGGAGGAATGGGATACAGAGACATTTAGCTGTCTGGATACAGAATTGTCTGGTCGACAGAAGACAGCGATTGGTAATGGAAGGAAAATATTCTGCCTGGAAGTCAGTGTTGAGTGGTGTTCCACAGGGCTCTTGGGCCTCTATTCTTTTAATTTTTATTAATGACTTGGATGAGGAGATTTAAGGATGGGTTAGCAAGTTTGCAGACAACACAAAGGTTGGAGGTGTCATTGACAGTATAGAGGGCTGTTGTAGGCTGCAGCGTGACATTGACAGGATGCAGAGATGGGCTGCGAGGTGGCAGATGGAGTTCAACCTGGATAAATACGAGGTGATGCATTTTGGAAGGTCGAACTTGAAAGTTGAGTACAGGATTAAAGACCGGATTCTTGGCAGTGTGGAGGAACAGCGGGATCTTGGTGTGCAGCTACATAGATCCCTAAAAATGGCCACCCAGGTGGACAGGGTTGTTAAGAAAGCATATGGTGTTTTGGCTTTCATTAACAGGGGGATTGAGTTTAAGAGCCGTGAGATCTTGTGGCAGCTCTATAAAACTTTGGTTAGACCGCACTTGGAATACTGCGTTCAGCTCTGGTCGCCCTATTATAGGAAAGATGTGGATGCTTTACAGAGGGTTCAGAGGAGGTTTATTAGGATGCTGCCTGGAATGGAGGGCTTATCTTACGAAGAGAGGTTGATTGAGCTCGGACTTTTTTCATTGGAAAAAAGAAGGAAGAGAGGGGACCTAATTGAGGTGTACAAGATAATGAGAGGCATAGATAGAGTTGATAGCCAGAAACTTTTCCCCAGGGCAGAAATTGTTAACACGAGGGGTCATAGTTTGGCGGAAAGTATAGAGGGGATGTCAGAGGCGGGTTCTTTACGCAGAGAGTTGTGAGAGCATGGAATGCGTTGCCAGCAGCAGTTGTGGAAGTGAGATCATTGGGGATATTTAAGAGACAGCTGGACATGCATATGGTCACAGAAATTTGAGAGTTCATACATTTAGGTTTACCTCACATGAGGATAAATGGTCGGCACAACATCATGGGCTGAAGGGCCTGTTCTGTGCTGTACTATGTTCTATAGTTGCACATCTCATCATGAATGTTATTGACATTTGTCTGAAATGCATCTCTAAAATTAGAGAATGCCGTTTTGTGTATTTATGACTATAAAAGCCTTCAGACTAGTACTTTCTGTGCCTATCATTTGGCTGACTTTATTTCTGTGCAGCAGTTATTATTTCCTCCCACCTGCTGAGAAGAGCAGTAGAATAGAAACTTGTCGTCAACTCGAGCATTGTTCTGGCAAAATCTACTCTGCAACCCACCATTTGAAATTCCACAAGCAGAATGTGTTCTTGGTTTTTCATGATGGTTAAGATACGTGTACTGATCAGGGCACCAACTCTTTTTAAAGTAAGAAAGTAATGCGATGGAGCCGGGAGAATAGAAGTCTTGGTTTAATGTCTCACTGAGAAGTGTCAGAACTGCACTGAGGTGTTGGTTCAGGTTTTGTATTGAAGAACCTGAACCCGAGACCTTCCTGACTTGCAGTTGAGAATGACACAGCTAACACCAAATATATACTTTTCTTTACTTATAGCTCAGGACTTAATACACTGTATCTTGGAGAACAAGAACTGAACAATCTACTGAAATTAGTATTAACAGAAGGTAAGTGATTAATCTTTCTGTAAAATAATTACCAGATGTACCTTTAGGTTGTTTAGATTGAAGTGCATACAACATTTTTCATAATAATTCATATCATGACATTGGTGTTTAAGTTTTATTTTTAGACCTTACATTCCCATTTTTCCATTCTTCTTTGAAATGCACTGTGTTCCAATGAATAGCCCAAGACCACAAAAATAGTTCTCTGGTCTTTTCTTCTTTTAAGTAGCTAATTGCTTGCTAGTAGTTTGTATCATCTATTAGCTGCTAGAACAGCTTCGGGTCATTGACATCTCTTCACATGTTCCCTGGTAAGAATGGTGGCTACTGGGTGGCTTTTGCAAAAATGTGTTGATAATGGGAACACTCCTGTGTGAAAGTACAGCAATCCACATCGCTGTTCTTTCTTTTTAAAGTGGCTTTTTTTTTCAACTTCTAAACCACCTTGACACTTTTTTTGACATTGAAGGTATGTAAATTGTTGGATTAGCTGATAAGCAATGATCATAAATTGTATTATGCATCCTGTGTATTTAAAATTGCACTTACCTAAGGACCAGGCTAGCTCACTGAGTCAAATATTCACTTCTGGTACCAGTGTTAAAGGGAATTTGTGTTGCAGATGTTTCGTCCCCTGTCTAGGTGACATCCTCAGTGCTTGGGAGGATGCTCGGGTGCTCGTTGTTGTGGTTCTGTTTGCGGAGGTGGGAATTTGTGTTGCAGACGTTTCGTCCCCTGTCTAGGTGACATTCTCAGTGCTTGGGATGTAAATTGTTGGATTAGCTGATAAGCAAGCAATGATCATAAATTGATGAAATGAAAGTTTCTGTGTGGTTGTATTATGCATCCTGTGAAGCACTTCTGTGATCTTTCCTCCGGCATTTGTAGTGGTTTGAATCTGCCGCTTCCGGTTGTCAGTTCCAGGTGTCCGTTGCAGTGGTCGGTATATTGGGTCTAGATCGATGTGCTTATTGATTGAATCTGTGGATGAGGGCCATGCAGGAAAGCGACACACACAGATCAAGTCCTAAACTATAAAAACAACCACCCCAACACATACAAAAGAAGCTGCATCAAGACACTATTCAAAAGAGCCACAACACACTGCAGTATACCAGAACTGCAAAAAGAGGAAGAAGAACACCTATACAATGTATTCGCCAAAAACGGATACCCCCGCAATTTCATCAACAGATGCCTAAGGGAAAGACAACGGAACAAGGGCATGCCGCAACCCAAAGGACTAGCCACACTATCATACATCAAGAGCATTTCCGAACTGACAGCCAGACTACTGCGACCACTAGGACTCATAGCACACAAACCAACAGCCACTCTCAGACGACAACTCACCAGACCGAAGGACCCGATACCTAGCATGAGCAAAACCAATGTAGTGTACAAAATCCCATGCAAGGACTGTACAAAACACTAGATAGGACAAACAGGAAGACAGCTAACGATCCGCATCCACGAACACCAACGAGCCACGAAACGACACGACCAGCTATCCTTAGTAGCCACATACGCAGATGACAAGCAACATGAATTCGACTGGGACAACACTACTATTATAGGACAAACCAAACAGAGAATAGCCAGGGAATTCCTAGAGGCATGGCACTCATCCACAGATTCAATCAATAAGCACTTCGATCTGGACCCAATATACCGACCACTGCAACGGACAGCTGGAACTGACAACCGGAAGCGGCAGATTCAAACCACTACAAATGCCGGAGGAAAGATCACAGAAGCGCTTCACAGGATGTATAATACAACCACACAGAAACTTTCATTTCATAAATTTATGATCATTGCTTGCTTATCAGCTAATCCAACAATTTACATCCCAAGCACTGAGGATGTCACCCAGACAGGGGACGAAACGTCTGCAACACAAATTCCCAGCTCCGCAAACCGAACCACAACAACGAGCACTCGAGCTACAAATCTTCTCACAAACTTTGAACCAGTGTTAAAGTTTAGCTTCGTCAAGGATGAAAACCTCTGAGGTAAGATTATTTCTAGTGAAGGCAAGCAGAACAAAAAAAAAGCCTTACTTTGGCATAACTTAATTTAATTGGGCTTTTTATCTTCTATTATAGAATGAGTTTAAAACTGATAATCCACATTGCACTTGTTGACAGTTGACTGAAGAGTTACACAAATGATCGTGAGTTGTATTGCTCGAGACATTGAAGCAAGTTCTCACTTCAGTAATTTGGCAATGAAAGGAAATTGATAAGAGGGTTAGAAATAATGTTTACCTCCTATAATTAATATCAGCATATCATGGATCAGATGCAAGTAGAGGGATAGCACTGATGTTTATGTCTCTTGATGCGCAGGTCACCTCCTTTTAATAAAGTTTTTGATTTGGTGGCCTGAGGTTAAATAATGGCTTATTTAAGTTTTTTGTTTGAAGTGGTTGATCTTAAACAATTCTTTGTTGCAGGACAGAGAAACAGTGGTCTTTGTCAGTTACGAGATATTATCTTGGTTAATCTGGCTGAACAGCTGCAGAACAATCGATTTGGGAGTGAAGATGATGATCACTACAGGTACAATCGTTCAGCTATATTTGCTTGCTGGCATTTTTTCCACTAATGAAAATATTTGGGTAAACTGACTACCTATTATAACCTAGGGATTTATAATGTAACATGCACAATTAAGAGTTATACTTCAATTTTAGGGGTAGCTGTGCTTTGCATGTTGATCAACATTGGTGGATGCAGAGATAGTCCTCATCTAGATTTCAGTGTACAACTTGAAGAATTAAGAATGTAAAAAATTGTTATTACTGACTCACAACCTTCTCTTGCACATTATCCGGATTTGGAGCAGAAAAATAGTTGCCATTTATGTCTTAAAAGTAGATGGGCTATTGGTACTCAACAAGCTCAAAGGACAAATGTCTTTACATGAGAATTACGCTGAAAACTTTACTAGAGGATCTCATAAATCAAATTTTCCCACTTTGGCCATGATGGGCTACATAATTAAGAGTAATAACTACAGGGAAATAAGGGAAGAGTGAGATTTCAAATTAGGTTTAAAAAGTATTGAATTCAGCATTTAGAGTTTGATATACAGCACGAAAACAGACCCTGCCCTTTGGCCCAACACATTCATGCTGACCAGATATCATAAATTAATCTAGTCGCATTTGTGCCAGCATTTGGCCCATATCCCTCTGAACCCTTCCTATTCACATACCCATTCAGATGCCTTTTAAATGTTGTAATTGTACCAGCCTCCACCACTTATGTCTGGTGCACTAATATTACTAAAATACTTGAAAAGACCATAAGACATAGCAGAGTTAGGCTATTCAGCTGTTGAATCTGCTCCACCATTCAGTGAGATCATGTCAGATCTTATAATCTTTAACTACTTTTCAGGTTTATCCCCATAATCTTCAGTTGACCAACTGATTTAAAACAAAAATCTGTCTATCTTTGGTCAGACCATCAGACACTGGTGCAAAAGTAAGACCATTTGCTCAACATGTCTACGTGGGCATCCCATTATTCAGAATTTATATCAGAATCATGGCCACCTATATCTCTCTCCCCATGCACACCCCTACACACAGTATTCAAGCACATGGCGATAACACACTGATTAGAGCAGAGGTGGATCACTTGTCCCCTTGAGCATACTCCACCATTCAATGAGACCGTGGCTGATCTGTTTGGGTTTTGACTCCACATATCCAACTACCTAACCTGTGATTCCTTTGCCTAACAAGAGTCTATCTAACTCCACCCTAAAAATATTCAATAACCACACCGTTATCCCTTCTAAGGGAAAGTTCCAAAATGTCTAAATCCTTTGCCAGAGATATGATTTCTCCTCATCTCTGTCCTAAAAGTGCAACCCTTAATTATAAAACTGTCTCTCCTGTTTCTGGATGTACCCAGCACAGGAAGCACCCTTTACTCATTGAAGCCAACATTTCTACATGTGAAAAATGAGAGATCCCAATGTGCACAAAAAGTGCAAGTTTTCCACATAATTGACCCTTTCTGCTATTCCCTATGATGAAATCCAAGCACTAACTCTATTTAACTGATTGACTCTAAAGAATTGGTAAAAATGAACCAGGCCTTTTCTAATCAAGAGATTTTAAAGAGTTGAAGTTACTTGGAGAAAATCCTCCAAGGTAACTGTTACAACAAATATCTTTATTAGCAGAGCAACAATAATTTTTCTCCTGATTCATACACTGATAGCTTTGCTGAATTGGCTAGTAACAATATTAAATTTTGTAATGACCATTTTATTACATTAAATGATATGATGACCTGAACACATCCCATGTTTATACGATAACCAGTAGGCTAAAGTCTTCTAACCACTTAGTAGCGCTATCTTAAAGTGAAACTGATAGTGTACTATAGCATCCATTGCATTTTGTCTAGTTAGTACATGGGTTGCAGGTTTTGATCATCCCAATTTTAATTTTGTTAGCCTTTGCCTTTGCCTGCATTTTACAAAGTTTTGTTTACACTTACAGCAAGTTGATATTTATCTTTGATTGTGGTAACCAGCAGCTGTAGTCTTATCAAACTCTGATGTTCCTATAACACTGAAGCCTAAGTGGAAGAGTGACCATTAAAGCATTCTAACTGTTAGAGTCAGTTTTGTTTAAGTAATGGACAGTAGTTTGGAGGCCACATCTTCAGTATGCCCAATGCATTTGTCTCATTTCCATCCTGGTTCCTGTTTCCCTCAGGCTGAATGATGAACTACTACACTATATCCTGAAGATTGTGGTACAGGACTCCTGCATTCTCATCACAAAGTGCCAAACAGTTTCTAAAGAAGAATTTCTCAGGCTTCTTGCTACAGTGCCAGTGAGTGATTAAACATAAACAGTGTTAAGGTTTCCATTGATTGTGCCAGTACTGTTAACATAGAAATACTGAGACAATCTTAACCAATATCCTTTATGAAGCTGTTAGCTTAATGTGCTTTTATTCTATCTTCACTAGTTAGATAATCTATTATGTAATAAGCTCTCACTTCAGTGCAGTTGTACCATTTCTGAACAGCAGAACACTGGCTTAACAATTTTGATCGTTTCTGTAGCTTTCCTATGCTATCCTACTGTCTGGCAGAAGACAAAGGCTTTATGTGGAGATAATTGTGGCAGTGGAAAGAAAATGTAATACAAAATAAATATTGTGTTCTCTTGGCTTGGGTGGTTGTGTCAGTGCAGTTGGGGGAGTGATGTTAGTTTTACACAGCTACCTTAAACCCAATTGCCATGGCTAATTATACTCTAATGTTAGACCTCATGGATGTCACAGCTTCAGAGCATGATGATGAGCATCAAAATGCAAATTGCAACTCTTTAGCACTAAGAGATCAAAAAAAAGCAAAACAAACCTTTTTTGTGTATGGGGAGAGAATGCAAAACTGGGATAAATAAAGTCAACCTAGTAATTTGATCTTTATAAGCAAAATTAAGGTCACGTGAATTGCCCGATACCACTGCATTGCAAGTGCACACTTAGTAATATCAATATGTTGAACAAATTTGATTTGGGATTCTTATCAGAACCATTAACGTACTAGTTGCAAACTCCTGCTTACATCTGTCAAAGAACCCTATCGGTGTATAATATACAAAATAGCATGAAGACAGATGTGGCTTCAAATCAAACTTCAAATCAAACTTCAAATCAAACTTGCAGTCATATACTTGTAACCTTTTGTGGTAAGATTGATAGGTTTTGAAATCATGATTTGAATCTTGCATAGGTGAAAGTGAGTACTGCAGATACTGGAGATCAGAATCAAGATTAGAGTGGTGCTGGAAAAGCACAGCAGGTCAGGCAGGAATTTCTGATGAAGGGCTTTTGCCTGAAAATTGATTTTCCTGCTCCTCTGATGCTACCTGACCTACTGTGCTTTTCCAGCACCACTCTAATCTTGACTTGAATCTTGCATATGTACGTCTTGGTATATATGTCTACTTTTTGAAACATCCATAAATACTTCGAAAGCCAGGAATCCATACATACACTGCCATCAATGTGGGCAGTCACCATTTTAAAAATATAGGGGGGAGAAAATTTCCATCAGTAATTCATATTAAGTGCACTTGGCACACCTTATTGAATAAATTAATGTACAAGGTACCTTTTTAATCAAAGCACTTTAAAAATGTTCAATTCTTTGTCTTTTGCTTTTGATTCAAAGAGTTCATCGAATCTATTGACTCCTTTTAACATCTATTCCTGACCAGTCCCTCAAGACCAAGGATGATATTCTTCCACTATAGAGTTGTAGGTCCTGAGGTGCCTAAGACATCTAGTACTGGTTCCACTATCACTGCTACACTTGGGGCAGATGCTATTGAAAAGGCAGATGGTTTGGATGTTCCGGTTTTTTTTTTACACATTTCTTCCAGCATTTCATTTTCACTTCTCTGAGGTGCCCCAAGATAGTTAGTACTTTCACAGGCGCTTCTCTAGTTTTGGAAATACATCCCTTTAAGTCTGTGGGATTATTGTTTTTTCCAGGGATGCTTTGATATGACTCCTTGGAGTATTTCCTTTGCCTTTCTAACCACTTGCCATGACACCTTGTTTTGGCTTGTCAGGCATGTGAATGATGTGGCTCAGCCAACTGGCAGTAACTAAGTGCCTCTAATTTAATGACTTTGATTTCAGAGAGAGCACTGATATTGGTGTGTCTTTCCCAACAACAGATTCACCAGGTTTTGGGAGACAGTTCTGAATATATTTCTCTCTGGATTTTAGATATCTGTAGTACATCGTCCATGTTTTTGTTATGGGTTAGATATGTGGTCATATCTTCAACTCCCAAGCATATTCTTTGTAACACAGCTGCTATTATTGTTTCTGGGATAACAATTTGAAGAACTGCCACAATTGTGAGAGGGCTCTTGTGGAACAGTGGTAGTGTCACTACCTGTGACCAGGAGGTCTTGGTTCAACTCTTATCTTCTCCAGTGATGTAGCAATACCTCTGAACAAATTGGTTATAAACTATAGCGTTTCATAGCTAAAAAGGGGTGCCCACTTATGTGCTGAGATGGGCAAAGTATTGTTTTGGCAATTTAAAAGAAAACAATTGAGGTCATATTATTGAATCGATCTGTGCTAACAGTTATTATAGCTATCTCCATTAACACACTATTTCGGTATTCTATATGGGTATGGCAAATGCATAATGGTTTTATGTGCTGTCTCTGCTATTTCTTTCCATTGTCCAACAGGTTGCATCACCCTGCCTCCGTTATTTGATGGCAGTGCAGAATCACCTCCTCAGTAACACGGTCCTCATCAAACCTGATGAGCATGATGATAGTGACAGCTCCCTGCAGGGGGAGACATTGAAGGTACAGGTAAACACCAGGTTTCTATTCCAATAGCATTCTCGTCATGCAGTCTCCTGGTGGCAGTGCTTAGCAGGCAGGGGTAGAAAAAGTGAGGACAAATGATTTTTTTTCTCTGTCTTCAGCTGCTTGTGTGCATGGAATTGTTTTAATATCATATTCATTATCATACAGATATGAGGAACAGAGGAAGAGAGAATACTCAGTAATTTTAGTATAGATTAATTGAGAGTTTGCTTTTTCACCCCTTGTATTTGTAGTCAAGACAAATAAATAGACGTTTGCAATCACACAGTCATGGAATTGTTGCAGCAGAAAACCAAGCTTTTCAGCCCATTCCAGCTGTGCAAGCTCTCTGAGCAATTCATCTAGTGCCGTCCCCATTTTCTGTTTCCTTGTTGTCTTGACTGAACTTGTCTCCATTAGACTCTCAGGCAGCACATTTACTTCTAGCTGTGTAAAAAATGTTTATCTTTGTGCCTCCTTTACTGTTCTTGCCAATTATCATAATCTATGCCCTCATTCTTATTCCTTGCACTAGTGGGAGCATATTTTGTTATCAATACTGTCACTGATTTAACAAAAACAAAATTTTTTAACTCTTCCATCTTTGTCACGTTATCAAATCTAGAGTAGTCACAAGTAATTGTAAGTGCTAGTAAACAATTTGACAACATCTTCCACATCTTTGACCTCTACAACCCACAAGAACAAATGTGGCAAATCTGTGGAAATATCACCACATGAATAAGTTCCTCTCTAAACTGCACACCGTCCTGACTTGGAATTATATTGTTGATCCTGCAATGAGTTTAAAAACTTGGAACTCCCTTTCTAACAACACTCTGGTGTGTCTATGCCAGGTAAACATCAGTAGTTTAAGAAGGTGGCTCACTGTTACCTTCTGAAGTGAAATCAGGAATGGATGGCCTTAACAGTGACACACAGATCCCATGAAAGATAAAATCAAATCAAATCATAATTAAGGGTTTGAAAGACAAGCTCCAAGTGTGAACCCACTTAATTTATCCATGAAACCATTCCTTTAATGTCCATAATTTATTCTGAAGGTGACAGTGACATCTTACAAGTTCATAATTAGGAAAATTAGAATGCTCAAACATATAGTCTAATTTTAGGTCTACGGAAAGGCTTGCATTGGCTTATTATTGCTTAGCTTTTACATGAATATCAATAGCATTTCTACCAACTATTGTTAAATTCTAATTGAATTGAGATTTGTCCAGTGCAATTGTTTCTTTTGACATACATTTTTACAACTTTAAGTAATGTGTTTATCTGACTATGTAATTTCACCCTTAATTACAGACTTGAAAATTTTCACCACTAAAGATGCTAACCTAACTGCTAAAATTAACTGAGTTATCTGAAATGTATTTTTTCTTTATGGATACTAACTGACCTGCAATTTCTGTTTTTATTTAATTTCCAGCATTTATGTCTTTTATTTTTATTGACTACATAACCATTAACATACTGCTGGTTACAAACTCCTTACAGTGTCAATGGAAAGTTGAGTAATATTTTTAAATCTCTTGTGGATCAACCCCATAACAATTCTTGTCTCAAAAAGCTGTTTTTTGTTTTGTACAAAATATTTCCACATATCTGAGCAATTGATTTTAAATCAAGTAGCATCTTGTCTTATGAGCAAGATTATAGTCAGAGAACACTTAGGGCAAGTCTGATCCACCATAATGTTTGAAGTGCAATTCTCAATGGGGATGGTGATGATTTTGGATAGTGGTTTTCTTTTACCTTCCATTGGCCACTTATGTGGGAATGTGGTCAACTTGTGAAAGTATTCAAAACCTTGATGTTCATTTAGAGCAATAACCATCATTCAATTCCATTCTGTGTCTGTAACAATGTCTTATACAGTGGCTATGCAGCTGCTTTGCTTTCTATTTTGTAATATGTTGTGATTTATTCAAAATATTTGTGTAATCAGACTAAGTTAAAATGTACAGATATACAAATAGTAAGTTAAAATATACAGATATATCAACAGTTAAAATTCACTTTTAAATTGCACTCAAGTTAAAATGTTTGGATTTTAAAGTCTTCATTTTGCTTTGAGTGAAAGAATTTTGCAGTGCAATTGAACTTAGATTCAAAATCTAAATTCAAATGTTTAGATTTGTAGCTACCTTTCCTTGTATTGCAGCAATTCAGGTGGTTGGAAAACAATCAAGCCTACCTTTTTTGAAGAGAGAGTTTTTATGCTTTCATTCAGGCACTAATGTGTTAATCTTGTAGTAACGCATTTAAATTTTTATTCCACTTCTGTTCAATAGTAAGTGCTGCTACAATAGATTATTGGTTAGCATGCAGTGAAGCTGCTGAATTGTCAGATATTTAAACTGTCAGCTGCACACTGTCTAATCTACTACATTTTGCAACTTGTTGAATTTTATCTGAGACTTGCTGCCCCGCATGTGTATACTACAACACTTCCCAGTTAAGATTGTCGTTTGTTGCTGAAAAGTGCAACAAATTTAGGGAGATCTGAATATCCTATTAAAACAAATGTGCAAATTGTAGTTAGGTTGTGCAGCTCCTTTCTAATCTGATAAAAACCCAATTTACCTTGCGGTTTTCCACAGAGATCAGTGCTGGATCCCATTTTGTTTGTCTTTCTTATAAAAAATGATTTACATGAGAAAATGGAAGGCATGGTTAGTAAGTTTGCAGATGACTCCAAAATTGTGGTGTAGTGGACAGCAAAGAAGATGATCTAAGATTACAAAGGGATCTTGATTAATTGGGTCAATGGGCTGATGAGTGGCAGATGCAGTTTAATTTGGATCTATGGGAGGTATTGCATTTTGGCAAAACAAACAAGGACAGGATTTATACAATTAATGATAGGTCCTTGGGTAGTGTTGTAGAACAGAGACCTAGGGATTCACATACATAATTTGTTGAAATTTGCATCACACGTAGACACGGTGGTTAAGGTGTTTAGTACGCCTGCTTTCATTGGTCAGACCTTTGAGTATCGGAATTGGGACTCCATGTTGAGATTGTGCAGGTCATTGGTGAGGCCTTTTATGGAGTGCTACGCGCAGGTCTGGTCGCCCTGTTACAGGAAGGATATCAAGCTACAGAGGTCACAGAAAAGATGTACCAGGATGTTGCTGGGAATGGAGGGTTTGACTTATAGGGAGAGGCTGGATAGGCTGTGTCTTTTTTTACTGGAGTGTAGGAGTTTGAAGATTGGCATTATAGAGGCTTTTAAAATCATGAAGGTATAGATGAGGTCAATGGCAAGTGTCTTTTCCCTAGAATGGGGGAGTACGAACTAGGGAGCATATTCTTAAGGTGAGAGGAGAAAGATTTAAAAAGACATGAGGGGAAACTACTTTTTCACAAAACTGTTCGTATGTGGAATGAACTTCCAGACGAAGTGGTGGATGCGGATACAGTTACAATGTTTAAAAGACATTTGGATAAATGTATGAACAAGAACGTTTTGGAGGAATAAGGGCCAAGCACAGGCCGCTGGGACTAGTTTAATTCTGAATTATGGTCGGCATGAATGAGTTATTCTGAACGGATGTTTCTGTACTGTATAACTCTGACTATCAGTTGAAATGCTTTACGTGGCTAAATTTTTACTTTGGTGAATGAAATAACTTCTCACAAAATAAATTCAAAAATGAAAAAAGATAACTTTTTATGTACGTCTTGCCTACTGCTTCTCCTGCTTGAACACCCCCACTCTTGTGACACATCTGGTTCCCTGACAGGATCCTTCTCATATTGACTCCCTGATTCACAGTCCCTGCTATTTTTTGATCATTTACCATTCTCCCAATCTCCAATTCTTACCTTTTGACTCTCTTCACAGCATGCTCTTGCTCTCATCATGCACTCTTGCTCAATATATTTGACTGACAGCTTCTGCTATTGCCTACACACGCATGCTCTCACCTGATCTCGCTCTCTTGCTTGCACTCTCATATGGGTTCTACCTCTTGCTGAACATCATGAGGGTTCTGAAAAGGAGTAGCAGGAGGCAGAAGTAACTTTGATTTTCCAAAAGTTATACTGTGAGGGGGAGGCTTGGGCAGCGGCTATGAACTGGAGGAATGGAAGTGAGAGGGAGGGCCAGGAGTGACAAAGGCTGCAAATAATTCACCAGCATGTGGGTGAGTCAGGCCCTTACATAGGCCATAAACCAGAGGATGGGCGGCAAATGAGAAGGACTTTGGTGTTGGTCAGGTTATGTTCTACACGCCCGATGCTATATAGGCATATGGGCCCCAGTATCTAACCAACTGACATTACAACAGAACAGCTTAAAATTGGAACTTACTGCAGTTATTTCAGTTAAAGCAAGCATGTGTTGCGAGATTAAAGTGTTATATTGAGAATGTGGTGCAGCATGATAATAAAGACCATCATGCCCAGGTTTTTGGGAATGGTTACGCATGTGGTGTCTGTCTGAACATTCCTCTACTGTACATAAAATGCTGTTTGTGAAATTTAACTGTGACCTCATGGAAGCTTCTGAGTCAAATGCTTTTCATATTTTGCCCCCCTCAGCCGGCTAGAACATTTAGTGTGCAGGCTGTATGAGGAGGTGGAGAAAAATAGCTGAGTGTATAGAAGTAGATTCAGGCAAAACAGTACCTGAATTTTTAATGAATTTTTGTTCTTTTGTTTTTTACTTGCACTTCCTGAATGCATTCACTTGCAGTGATGATGCTGTATGGTTGTCATAATCTCTCTATCTTTTGTATAAGGCAGTTAGGATCAGAATGATTTAACTGACATCACGAGATGGATTCTGCTCATCATGATATAAAGTGCTGTTCCTGAGAGGGGTTAACCACTTCTCTAAGAATTTAGAGTTCTTAAAACTTTGTGCTTGTTACCAATGTCATGAGAGAATAGTAGCTACAATTTGAACTTGCACTCATTTGAGCCGGATGTTCACAAGAGGCAGTCATGTCATTTTGATGTAATGTAATAAATCTATTCACTGTTCATTAGGATTGAATCCGTCTTCTGCTTAAGACAGCATGTGGACATCCTTTCCAACATAATATTAATACCCTACACTAATACCAGTAGGAAGGATTGGCGGCAGAAAGTCTGTTCTAGAGATACCACATGTTGTATGAGTACCTTAACCTAGATGCTTTCATCTTTAACTTTAAATTGTGTTAGCAGGCCGTTCATTCTTTTATGAGCAAGGCAGCCTAAACTGTACGTACCTTAACTAAACCCCATATGTGCTGTTACAAAGTAATTGGAACTGGAACCCATCTATTGTTTCATATTCCTCACAAGAAAACGATTTGGTGCTGACTGCCATCTCTGTTGAAATCTACTAACAAAGCGCGTACTGAATATTGAAACCTCTTACAGCTGTATGGCTCAGAGCCACAGCAGGCAACTCAGCTGATTGAGTTAGCAAGATTCAGTTTTCTTAAATTTGTTTTAAGATTCGGCCTCTCTATTCGGCCTCTCTATTTTTGCTGCATTGGTATATAATTTCTTATTCTCCAACTGATGGAGTGAAATTCTCATTCATTCTACAGACTTTTGAATTTGAGTTGCAATTGCCCTGTTGCTTCCTTTTGTAAAAAGAGTAGCTATATTTATACATCCTAAGTGACTCATCTGCTTTCTTTTATTTGCAGGAACTCCAGACCAGTATCTTAGCACTAGCCACTAAAATCCTAGGAGGATGTGATGAAGTACTTGAAAAACTCCAGCATGTCACCACGTCTATTATTAACAGTGAAATGGTCGACAAAGAGCACAGGTCAGTACGACTATAATTTTAACCTGACTTGTGTATTTCATGATTATATAGAGTCTGTTTCATTGTTGCTTCCCCATGCCCATTCTCCAAAAGCCTTAGTTCAGTGTTTTGATTGTTAACAGTTGTCTGATTCTACATCTATTGGAATAACAATACCATCATTTAGCTATTTATGTACATATGCTCAAGTTAATAATGTAAATGAGTTGCACCAAATTATGCAAAACTTGTCTGTGTTTGAGAAGGTGGTCTTCCAGCCCATGTCCACACTCTGATGTTGGATTACTTACTTTCCTAATTAAATGGTCGCCATTTTAACAAAAATAATATTTTTAATAGTTTTTGGTGATGTTGAGTTAAATTAAAATGCGTAACTAACCATCCTATTGCCTGTATGTTTAATTTGGTCACTCATATAGACTTGTTAATTATTAGTGCCCTCTGGTGGAGTTTTAAGTTTGATTAAAATTTAATTTCCAAAAGTAGAATTTTATTATCATTTAGTTCATTTGAACATAAATCATGAACAGAAATAGGTCATTCAGCCCTTCAGACCTGCTCCGCCATTCAATAAGATCATGATTGTGTTTTTGTTTCAAATCCCAGATTCCCATCTACTTTAATGTTTGATTTTCTTGCCCGACAAGAATCTATCTACCTCTGCCTTAAGCATATTCAGTGACCTGCCTCTACCACTTTCCAATGCTCTTTGTAACTCAAGTATAATATCTGTAATTTTAATGTTTAATTCCTCTTGTAATAAAGAATGTTCTACCATTAGCCTTAATTACTTGCTGTATTTGCATTCAACCTTTGTGACTTGTGTATTTGAATATGGAGATTTCACTGCATCTCAGAAAAGTCAAAGTTTGGCAGGAAGGGACAGCAGGAATGAATCTAAGACTACATCAGCAAGAATGGATGATAGGAAAAATAACAAAAAGTTGAAACTGAAAACACTAGCTCAATACATGTAGCATTCCTGATAAATAAGCCCAATTTGAAGTAAATAAGTACGATCTGATAGCTAGGACCAAATGTCCAGTCTGCCTCCGATTACCTGGAAGATAAAGGTATGTCAAAAATTTGATCATCAAGCATTTAGCTATTTCAGACTGTTGTTAGGATTAGCAGCACAAATGTCATTCACCCCTAATAGCATGCTGCTTTCACACAAATGAGTAAAGAATATGAATTTTAATGATACCAGGGATATAAGCCTATGTCCCAAAGATTGTATCAAACAGCATATCCTTTCATCAGCTCACAACATGCAATGTGTTGACTGTGCTCGACCTGCTCAGGTTTCCCTACTTCAATCTCCCAATCCCCACTTTCACCCCACCCCCACCCCCCCCTCCCCTCCACTTCCTCCCCACCCCCCCTCCACTTCCTCCCCACACCCCCCCTCCACTTCCTCCCCACCCTAGAAGACAGCATTTTTTTTTTGTGCAGTCAATTCACAAAAATTGAGACAAATAGATTTGCTTAGGATGCAAGAGCTGGTAAACCTGGACTAATGCTACTGGTCACTCCGAAGCTCAGAGGAACAGGAGATGCTTACCCACAAATTGCTGAAGGTGGCAGGACAGGTTAACAAGGTAGTTAAGGCATTCGGGGCACTTAACTTTATTAGTAACGGCAGAGATTATAAGTGCAGAGAAGCTTGTAATGGAGCATGCAGAACTTTGGTTAAGCTACGGCTGGAGTACTATCTGTGGTTTTGGTCACCACACTATAAGAAGGGTGTGATTGCACTGGAAGGTTTACGAAGGAGATTCACTGGAATGTTGCCTAGAATGGAGCAGTTTAGCTATGAAGAGAGGCTTGATAGGCTCAGATGGTTAGAGAAGGTTGAGAGGGGACCTGTTGGAGATGTATTAGATTATGAGGGGTGTGGACAAGGTGAATATAAAGCACCTGTTCTACTTGAAGTGTCACTAATGGGGGGGGGGGGGGGGCGGGGAGACACACTTTTAAGGTGAAAGGCAGGAGATTTAGAGGGAATTCGAGGAAAACATTTTCCATCTAGAGGATGGTGGGAATCTGGAATGCACTGTCTGGGAGGGTCCGAGGCACGTAACCTTACTTAGATGAACATCTGAAATAGCATAAAATTCAAAACTATGGGCGAAGCACTGAAACATAGGGCTAATAGGTTTAACATAGTTTTGATGCTATAGACTCAATGGGCTGAAGGGCCTTTACTGTACTGCTATGATTGTGTGGAAGGTCAAGAGGTAAACTGTTTGGGAGGAGTATTTGGAAATCCTCTCTTTCAGTAACAGGCAAGATCAGAGCAAGGAAATGCAATCGTAGAATTTAAACTATGCCAGTTAAAAGCAAATCAAGGAAAAAGTTCAGAAATGTGGATTGATAGCTGCCTTGTCAATGGAAGTCTTTTTTTAAAAAAAACTGCCTTGGATTAGCTATTCAAGTACATAGAGAAAACGGTTCTTGTTATTAGCAAGTTGGTTCTCTCTGTTACCAAAAATCGAGGTGCTGACTAAAGAGATTAACAGCCAACTCCTGTTACTGAGCATGAAATATTTTGTTATTGACCGATAAAATGTAGTGAGACAAAGGATGCTAGTTAATCCTCAGAAGCAACTCTTCTTAATGTCACTTGTCCTTCCCTTATCGTGGAACGTTGGTTTTTGTTTCATGGTACTGAGTACTAGTTTGATAAATATTGAGATCTGATCTTTCAAAGAGCCAGTGCAGCTGTGCTGGATCTCTTAGTCCCATGGCTGGTCCTGCACACAATCTCTGCCTTGTGCAGGTGCACTCTCCCATCCTCTCTCAAAATTGTAATTTTGTTGATTTTGGTTATGAATAAATTATGTCTGATTCTTCACTTCAGGTTGAAGGGCTTGGAACAAATTACTAAGGCCACTATGCTGGGTCATTTGCTGCCAGTACTGCTGACATCTTTGATGCACCCAAACCTGCAGACCCTTGTCATGGCCGATGCACTGATGCCACAGCTTGTTCAACTTGTTCTCTACACCAGCCAGGTAAAAAAAAAACTTGAAGTTTCATCTGTTTTGAAATCTACATTAATGATGATCATGAATTTGAATTTCGAAGTAAAAGTACATATCTCTTGAAAGATGTTTCATAATCTCCAGTCACTACTTCTAGCCACTTCTTTATGTTTTGAAATTTATTGGCTTATCTCCATGTTATGTTATTTCCTGTCTTTTTCCAAGCCTGCTGTGCATACAATTTGTTCAGTCGAGTAAGTGAAGCTAAATTGAATGATTTATAGTCCACTTTCCTTCCAGGATAGAAGGAAAGGGTTAGAGAAGAACGTCTCACCCTCGTTTAATTTCTCCCTCATTGGTAAAAGGGAATTTCTGACAATTTATCCTTTGCTCTTCACACAATGGCATAAGTATAACAACAGCGAGCATCGCTGTTTCGTGACATTTTTTTTCTCACCTCTTACATGTTTTCTTCCAGCTTCCATTAATCTTTTGAAGGCACTGATTCCTTGCAGTGCCGGTATTCAATGTGGTTGGTGAATTATTCACATACAAACCAGAATAAATCCCAGACAGCTATTTGTTCCACCCTCAGCTGATGCCTGTACAAATAGACTTACACCATATGTATTCTTGTGTGGCAATCAGGAGTGGAGATCTGTGATCAAGATTATCAATGTTTCTAATCCTGTGACATAAGCACTCTTGAACTGAAGGTGGCACTTGCTAGGAGTGTATGGCACACTGCTCCAAAGTTGCTATATTATAAGGGCAATTTTATAATTTGAATGTAGGGGTTTGGATGGAAACATTTTAGTCATGATTTTTAATAAATTGTTTTATATTGAAATTTCATACACAGCTGAGGGTTTTTTATTTTGAGTTATCGGTTGTGTTACTAAAATAGAGGTACATGTTACATTTCCATTCGGTTCTATCCCCCTGCTGTTTTACGTCTGGAATTGATTAACTCTAAACGCTTTAGTATTGTGTTCTGCAGCATAACAAATAATCTACATTGATCTGCCATATTTTTGATCTTGCAATTAGCACACTTTAATTTTGTATGTTCATGGGACCTGAGAATCACAAGGCCAGCATTTATGAGATAATTCCTTGTGGTATAGATGCACTTAATGCTGCTTAGGACAGAGTTCCAGGATTTTGATCTAACCATGTTGAAGGAATGGGGTCGAGATCCAAGTCAAGGTAGTGTGACTGGGTGGTAGAGATTGCAACTTGCTGTGTCTCTGGTAAATCAGCTGCTCTGCACCAAATGTAAAAGGTTAAATATTTAAGATGGGGCAATCAAGCAAGCTTTATCCAGGATGCCATGGAGAAACCTATGAGCATTTGGGTGTTGAATTTGTATTCATCCAGACAAATGAACAGTATTCAGTCTGACTTTTATTTGTAAAGAGTAACCTAGAGAATTTCCAGCTAATAACCTGCACCTGCTGTTATAGTATTTGTGTTACTGAGTCGAAAAGGATGGTGCTGGAAAAGCACAGCAGGTCAGAGTCATAGAGATGTATAGCATGGAAACGGACACTTCGGTCCAACTCGTCCATGCCAGGCAGCATCTGAGGAGCAGGAGAGTCGATATTTCGAGCATAAGGAATATGGAGTGGGAAGGAGGTGAGAGGCAAATAGGGAGTGGGTGTGGGATTAGGGGGATGGTAGATGGGAAGGGCAGGTCGGGTATAACTTTGATAGGTCGGTGGGAAGGAAGATGGGCAGATCAAGATGGCAGTGCTGAGCTGGAGGGTTGGATCTGGGATGAGATGAGGGTTGGGAAGATTATGAAACTAGTGAAGTCGATGTTGAAGCTGTGTGGTTGAAAGGTCCCACAGCGGTTTTGCACCTCGTGCAGTGGCGAGGGAAGGTGGAGGGGTGGGAGGAGGTGTATTCAAGGTAGCTGTGGGAGTCTGTGGATTTGAAGTAGATGTCTGTGTTGAGTTGGTTGCCTGAGATGGAAACGGAGAGGTCCAGGAAGGGGAGGGAGGTGTCGGAGATAGTCCGTGTGAACTTGAGGTCCGAGTGGAAGGTGTTGGTGAAGTTGATGAAGTTGGTGGGCGGCACGATGGCACAGTGGTTAGCACTGCTGCCTCGCAGCGCCAGAGACCCGGGTTCATTTCCCGCCTCAGGCGACTGACTGTGTGGAGTTTGCACGTTCTCCCCGTGTCTGCGTGGGTTTCCTCCGGGTGCTCCGGTTTCCTCCCACAGTCCAAAGATGTGCAGGTCAGGTGAATTGGCCATGCTAAATTGTCCGTAGTGTTAGGTAAGGGATAAATGTAGGGGTAGGGGTAGGGGTAGGGGTGGGTTACGCTTCGGCGGGTCGGTGTGGACTTGTTGGGCCGAAGGGCCTGTTTCCACACTGTAAAGTAATCTATGTAAAGTAGTCTTAACAAGGGGGTACAGAGGAAATGATCTCTGCAGAGCAGATTGCAGATAGGGAGATGGAGTGAAATATGTCTTTGGTAGTGGGGTCCGACTGTAGGAGGTGGAAATGGCAGAGGATAATGCGCTGTATCTGGACATTAATGGGATGGAAGGTGACGATCAGGGGTGTTCTATCCTTATTGCAGTTGGAGGGGTGGGGTTCAAGGGCGGAGAGCAATGTTGATCTCATGAGAGGGGAATTTGCAGATGGGATGTCCTGGAGTGGAATTGCTCCTCCTGGGAGCAGATACACCAGAGGTGGAGGAATTTGGAAATAAGGGATCACGTTTTTGCAGGAGGGGTGGGAAGAGGTGTATTCAAGGTAGCTGTGGGAGTCTGTGGATTTGAAGTAGATGTCTGTGTTGAGTTGGTTGCCTGAGATGGAAACGGAGAGGTCCAGGAAGGGGAGGGAGGTGTCGGAGATAGTCCGTGTGAACTTGAGGTCCGGGTGGAAGGTGTTGGTGAAGTTGATGAACCATTCAATCTCCTTGTCAGAGCACAATGCGGCACGGATGCAGCCATCAGTGTAGCAGAGGAAAAGATGAGGGATGGTGCCAGTTTAACTGCACCTTCCCCCTCCACATTCCTGATGAAGGGTTTATGCCCGAAACATCGATTCTCCTGCTCCTCAGATGCTGCCTGACCACCCTTTTCGACTTTGACTTCTCCAGCATCTGCAGTCTCACTTTCTCCTATTTGCATTACTGATCCAATTATATTTCTCGTTGATGGTTCAGACCCCTTGCAAAATAAAAGAATGTAGAGGATGCAGGAAGTTACAAGGCAATACTGTTGAATGTCAAGGGCACATGGTTGAATTTTTCCTTGTTAGCAATTATAATTGCTTGACATTTGCATTTTACTTCCTAATTAGCTGTTGGAACTTGTGCTGTTCGTTCACTGCTTTTTCCTGTACTTTTGGGTTGTCTCCTTCATAGAGTGCGAGGTGAATTTATATCTGACCATGACGCAGTTTGGTTGTCTTTTTCCTTATTTTATTGTATTTGTAAAATTAGCTGAATATTTGGTATGAGTAAACTGCCATCTGTTTTGTAATTTGACTAAATCATCCATTTTTCAGATGATTAAAGTCATGGTTGTCTCGTTGATTTGCAATCATTACTGGTATGTAGAGCTCACTATCCTGTTTTGTTGTGTAGACTGCGTTGCTGTTGAAAACACAAGCTCCTGTTTTCACGGAGATAGCTGTTGAGCCCTTTGTTGGATCGGAACAGAGCCAGAAAGGGAAGCTCCCGTCATTGGATGACAGGTGATGGATTTTAATCTAATTATGCAAAACAGGGTGCAATTTCACTTTTCTCACTTGATCTTCAGGAATTAATATGCATTTGAAAAGAAAATTGTTTGACAAGCACAACTCATTACCATAATTTAATAATTGTGAATATGAACAAAGTATTTGCAAGGTTGCACTGTATTAATCTGGAGTTGGTAGCTAAAATTTCAATTTGCAGAGAACAAACCTGACAAATACTACTTTTGCTATGAATCTTATGTGTGCACTTATGAGACATTTTAGATCCTGTAAATAGGCAGAACTGTGCTACAAGCTCAAACTTTTCGTTGAATGTTAGTAAGAACACCTACACTTAAAACATTTACATAAACTTTCTGCTTAAATTTATAAAGTATCTGGGAGATTCAATAGATCCTTTTTGAGCTCACTTAAGAAACAGTTCATTGTGATCTTATGCAAGTAGTGACAGATTGATGATTCAGGGGACTTAATCACTGTAGCTAGGTCAATTGCAGCAGAAGTGCAAATATAATCACAATTCCAATAATTAAAAGCTCCTGACGTTTCTGTTTTATGTTTGTATTTTTAAAAAAAATCTTGCTTTGTTGTTATGCACATAATGTAGAATCATTGTTTGGCAATGCAGGTTCTGAAGTTGACAGCTGAATTTTCTTTTTTTTAAATGAGTGCACAGTGTCTATCACTCCCGTCTCTCAGCACTAGGGACCTAGGTTTGATTCCAACCTTGGGTGACTGACTGTGTGGAGTATGCATGTTCTCTCCATGTCTGTATGGGTTTTCTCCGGGTGCTCTGGTTTCCTCCAGAGTCCAAAGTAATTTAGGTTAGGTAGATTGGCTATGCTGAATTGTCTAGGGATGTGCTGGCTAGATGGATAAGCTATAGGATATGTAGAGATACAGATATAAGGGAGCTGGATCTGGTTAGGATGCTCTATGGAGGGTCTGTGCAGGCCTGCTGGGCCAAATGGCCCCTCTCTGCACTGTAGGGTTCAATGATTCTGTGATTTTTGTGGGTTAAGAAAGGAAAGACTATTTTAGTGAATTTAGAGAAGATTTGTAACTCAGGTTGGGATTCTGGCTGAAAGTGTGCTCACTGAGCTGGAAGGTTCATTTTTAGACATTTTGTCGTCATACTAGTTAACATCATCAGTGAGCCTCTGGTGAAGCACTGGTGTTATGGCCTGCTTTCTATATGGTTGATTTCACCAGTTTTCTCATCTCCCCTCCACCCACCTTATCCCAGATCTAACCCTCCAACTTGGCACTGTCCTACCTGTCCACCTTCCTTCCCACCTATCCACTCCACCCTCTGCTCTGATCTATCGCCATCATGTCCCACCTTCATCTACCTATCACCTTCCAAGCTACCTTCCCCACAGCCCTACCTCTCCTCCCAATTATCTCTGTCTCCCCACCCCCACCCCGCAAAATTCCTGATGAAGGGCTTACCTTGCCCTTCATCGACTCTCCTGCTGCTTGGGTGCTGCCTGACCTGCTGTGCTTTTCCAGCACCACACTTTTTGACTCTGTTCTCCAGCATCTGCAGTCCTCACTTTCTCCTGTAGGAGTTATTGCTGACTGTACCTACTATTGAATGGATTCATTGACAGTGTAAATCTTCTGTTTGTCAGTCTTTTGAATTGTTTTAGCATCATATTGAGATTGCCTGAATCAAGATTGGCGTATGTTAGACTGTTGATAAATTAATTTCTTTATACTAGGAACTATCGTATGCTCGAGGAAAAGGAAGAGCCTGGGTTTCTGACTGGTTTAAAGATACCTGCTCCATGGGCGGCTGGAAAGACAGTAGAAACCGTCCACCCTGTGAGAGACAACTATAAATTCAAAGAGACTGTCCACATTCCTGGTGCAAGATGCCTCTATCTGAGATTTGACACTCGTTGTTCCTCCCAATATGACTATGACAAGGTAAATGAATGAAAAGAACATTGTATATTCAAATTGTTTAGCATCGGAGTTGATCAAGATGGGTTGCATTCGATTGAAAGCTATAGAGAGCTTTAAACAAATTAAATGGGTGAGAGGGAATGTAGACTTATAAAGCAAAAGGAAATGGCGGTATCCATATAACTATATGGATAATCCTATCAGAGTGGAATAGGAAGGGACAAAGTAAGCAAGCATAGAAAAACAGCAATAAATAGGATCAAAATGGTTAAAAAATGGTAAAATGAAGTTGAATCTTGAATGCACATAGTATTCTGAACAAAATAGATAAATTAATGGCACAAATACAGGTTAATGGGTATGATCTTAACAGCATTCCGGAGACATGGTTACAAGGAGATCAAAGCTGGGAACTAAATATTCAGGGCTCTGTGACTTTTTGAAAAGGTAGGCAGGAATGAAAGGGTGCTGGGGTAACATTGTGGTACAGGATGGAATAACTACAATAGGAAGAAATTATCTTGAATCACAAAGCAAACTCCAAATGAGTGAGGATAAGAAATAAAAAGGGATAGGAGTAGTTTATAGGCCTGTAATGTGTGTCTATATGGTGGGACAGAGAATAAATCAGAAGAAAATGAGGGTATGTAACAAAAGCAGTACGTAACTATGGATGATTTTAATCTTCTTGTAGATTGGTATAGTCGCACTGGTAGAGTAAACCATAATGAAGAATTCATGTTGTTTTCTTGAACAATATGTTGTTGATCCAAACAGACTAGTTTGGCGCTCTGGTGATATGTGATGAGGAAGGTTTAATAAATGTCAGAGTAAAAGGTCCCTGAGGAAACAGTGATCATGACATGGTTCAGTTTAATATTCATTTTAAGAAGGAGGGATTTGGGTCAGAAACAACTATGCTAAGATTAAATAATGGTAATTGCAAAGAAATGAGGCCAGAGCTAGTTAGAGTGGACTGGGAAAGGAGTTTATCAGCAAAGGCAGACATTTTTAAAAATGGTTCATTGATCACAGCAAAGATATATTCCAGTGAAGGGTTCTAGGAAGAAAATAAGTCAACGTTGATTTACCAGGAAGTTCAGGATATTGTCATTTCTCGAGAAGAATAAATCAACATGGCAAAGATTAGTGGTAAACCAGAGGTTTGAGAACGTTTTAATAAACCAATGAAAGACAACCCAAAAAAAGGGAGAAAATAAACTGTAAACATAAACTTGCAAGTAATATCAATGTGGACAGCAAAGGAAGGCAAGGAAATAAATACAATAACTATCACTGGAGAAAAAAATAATTGGGCAACTAATGGGACGAAGGATTAAAATGTCCCCTGGACTTGATGGGATGCATCCCAGGATATTAAAGGAAGTAGCTACAGAGATAGTTGATGAACTAGTATTAATCTCCCAGGATTCCTTAGATTCTGGATTAGAGCTAAATAATTTGAAAGCTGACAATGTAGCAAAATAAAAATAGAAGGAGACAAAGAAAAAACATAACTGTAGGTCTGTTGTCTTAATGTCTGTTATTGGAAAAGTAGAGTATAGTATAAAGGATGTAATTGCAAAACATTTGGTAATACAAAGGATAATCAAGCAGGGTCAGTATGGCTTCAAGAAGGGGAAATAGTGCCTGACAAATTGACTAGAATTCTTTGAGTAGCTAACAAGCAGGATAGATCAAAGAGAAGCAGTAGTCATATTTGGATTTTCATAACCTGTTTGCTAAATTACCACACATTAGGCTACTTAAGATAAGAGCATGTGGAGTTGGAGGTAGTATATTAGCATGGATAGAAAATTGGTAAACTAATAGATAATTCTGTTATCTTAAATTGGCGTTTTCAGGATGGCAAACTGTACTAGTAGAGTGTCACAGGGATCACTGCTGGGTTCACTATTATTTACAGCCAATGACTTGGATGAGGAAAGTGAATTTAATATCGCCATGTGAGTAGGTGGGAAGGCAGATGGTGAGGATGACAAAGTCTACAGAGGAATGCAAACAGGTTAAGTGAATGGGCAAAGATCCAGCAGATCCAGCATATGGCATAGGAAAGAGCAAGGTGGCAGAAAGAATATAAGAGCTGAATATTATATGGTGAAAGGCCGGAAAAAATCATGGGGCAGAGGAATTTGGCATTCCTCAGCCATGAATCGTATGAAGCTAGTGTCCAGCTTCAGCAAGTAACAGGGAAGACACACAGAATGTCAGCCTTTTATATTCCATTCCCTTTGAAATAAAATAAGAAGGTTTTGCTCAAACTATACAATGCGCTAGTCATACCATAGCTGAAATACTGAACATGTGAGCTTCTTAAATGAGGAAAGATAAGCAGTCTAATGAAGATTTATTAGATTAATATCAGGGGTGGGGGGGTGTGCAGAGAGAACTGTCTTCCAAGTAGAAATTGAATAAGTTGGGCCTGTACCACATTTGAATTTAGAAGGAGGGTAGCAAGAATGAGAGCAACTTTATTTAAACATACAAAATTCTTAGGGGTCTTGGCAATGTAGATGTGGAAAGATTGCTTCTGCTTGTAGTGGAGACTAGGACCATATGGCATAATCTCAAAATAAGTATAATGAATCTGTGGAATTATTTATAGCAGAGGGCTGACTAGTATATTCAAAGGTGAGATAGGCAGGTTTTTAATCTGTAAGGCATTTGAGGTTTTTGGGGAAAAGGCAGGAAGGTGGAGTTGTGGATTATCAGGTCAGCCATGATCTCCGAGAGCGGTGGGCTACAATAACCTATTTCTGTCACAACAGTTTTAAATCCGAATGTAATCACAAAAATGTAAGTATCTGAGGATTGATTGTATCTGAGAACCTGGGAGGAGACATCAGAGAATTCTCAAGACAAATCAGAGTTTCTTTTAAAAAACAAAGAAAAATTGAAAAGCAGATTTGGCAGGTATATTTGCACACTCCAAAGCAGAATCAATGAAAGTGTGAGATGAGTTTAGATTATTTATAGTGTGGAAACAGGCCTTTCGGCCCAACAAGTCCACACCGACCCGCCGAAGCACAACCCACCCTACATTTATCCCTTCACCTAACTCTATGGGAAATTTTGCAAGGCCAATTCACCTAACCTGCACATTTTTGGACTGTGGGAGGAAACTGGAGCACCCGGAGGAACCCCACGCAGACACGGGGAGAATGTGCAAACTCCACAACATCAGTCGCCTGAGGTGCTGTGAGGCAGTAGTGCTAACCACTGTGCCACCGTTCCATTATTGGGAAACTTTATCACAGCAAATTTTCAAAATTAATCAATTAACTTAAAAAAGCAGAAAATATAGAATTGACATGCAATCATCCAACTTGAAATTTAGAAACTGCATCTCTGGTTTTAATTATTTCATATGTCATATTGAGCATGCATTAGGGCATTCTCTGTAAAAGGGGTGATTGATCCTCCATTAGCCCAGTGAAAATGTGATGCAATTGTACTTTGGAAACAGAACCGATGAGTAGAAGATCATGCCTTAACATGTCTGCTTTCTTCAGTTATGTGGTGTTTGTTTTTGTTGCAAAAGCACCCATTTAATGTCTATCTCTCTTTTTTTTGAGTCTTGTGTTGCAGATCTTTCTTCTTACCCATTTCTGTGGGTTTCATTGATTTCAATTTAATGTTTTTGATATACTCCCAAAAAGGAACATGAATAACTTTACATAATTTACCTTTATAAGATCAGTAGTCCTCAGAAAAGTGTATGCCTCATGGGTATTTGCTTCAAGTATGTCTCTGAGTTTGAGTTTGTGCAGGATTGTGTAAGCTCATTTTCATCAACCAATTGGATTTAATTCTGTTTGTCCATTTGCAAATATTCTAATAATATCTGTCTAAAATAATTAAGTTTATTTTAAATGAAAGATCTTCTAAACTAAAGATATGTTATCACTTTCTTTCGATAATGCAAAATTTATTGTTTTAGTTGGTGATATATGCGGGCCCAAATACTAACAGCAGGAAAGTGGCAGAATATGGTGGAAATACATTGGGCTATGGAAGTCGTAGTGTGCTCGGAACTGGTTGGCCTAAGGACTTGGTGAAGGTAAGTGAAACCTTAAATCTATTTTACTGTGTTTTTTGGTAATGAGCAAGATTTTTTTCTTTTAATTATTTCATAACAGCCTTTGTTCTCCTGTCTACCTCGCTATGAAATATTTGTTTTTTTTAACACAGTGAATTAACTTTAAATCTATGTCTACTAGATACTGAAATAGGAAATGAATTCTGATGAAAGTGCAAAGATGTTGCCCTCTGTATGTTTAGAATTAAGTCTTAATTGGGTTGGTAAATTCTATCATATCTGTTTTTGACGATCAGGTTGAAGGGGACACAGTGACATTTTCTTTTGAGATGAGAAGTGGACGAGAGCATAACACACCTGATAAGGCCATGTGGGGATTTGCTTGTACTGTTCGAGCCCAGGTATGGCCAATGGTTTGTTCCAGTTTAATTGCCATGTATGTAAACATAGAAATGTGTCTGATGGTTACAATCTTGACTTCAGTTCATTTTGTTGCATTTGGTAATTTAGCTTTAGAGCCTCTGCTTGCTTGCTTTTTCATTTTTGTAGGAATCTTCGGAGGATGTTTCGGGGGGCCTCCCCTTCCTTGCTGATCTTGCACTGGGCCTCTCTGTATTAGCGTGCTCCATGCTACGGATCCTTTATAATGGACCTGAGACTACTAAAGAGGAGGAAACATGTCACCAGCTACTCAGATCAAAACTGCTACAGAGGCAAGTTGTCACGTGGGGGATGTTAACTCTTCAGCCAAGCACATTTACCAAATATCTGAATGTGCCGATCTGTCCGCATCTGTTGATTCAGTGAACATTCTTCAGAATTGATAGTAGCTATGAAAAGATGTTTTGTATGCTGAAATAGGAGGTTGGGTAGGGGTGGAGAAGGAGTGAGCAGATAGAAGGAGATGGAACCCAGCGAGAAAGGCAGCTAGGCAGACAAAGAGATGGCTGTTAGTAAGCCGGGGAAGGAGAAAAACTGGTATTGGGAGCAATGAGTAGTCAAAAATGGGTTGACTGTGCTGAAAGCAGCCTTTATGCTGACAAGGCCTAAGGTGTGGGGTTGGATTAAGAACATAGAACATAATGTTCTATAATTATTGAACTCAATACTATATTGAGTCCTGAAGGCTGCAGGGACCCCAAATGGAAACTGAGATGCTTTTCTGCCAGCTTATGCTGAGCCTTGCTGGAGCACTGCAGCAGGCCCAAGTCAAAGTGTTGGCTAAGAAGCACAGCAGTGTGTTGAAGTGGCAGGTAACTGGAAGCTCAGGGTAATTTTAATGGACAGAACCTAGGTATTTTGCAAAGTGGTTACCTCATGTTCTGATAATAGAAATAGTCCACATCTTAATGACATTGTTTTCACATTTGCCAGGTTTGTTACCTTTATACACATAAAGTGGTAAACGCTGGGCACTTGTGGGACAGTAGTTGTGTCCCTACCTTTGGACAAGAAGGCCCAAGTTCAAAGTCCCATCTATTCAATAAAATATCTAAGCAGGTTGATTAATTGTATCTATAAAGTGAGAAATGACTCGGTCGCTGCCCAGTTGTAATCTGATTTGGGTTTTCAGTGTTCTAGTGTTTTGGACACTAGGTATTTAAAGCAGTCTTTTCATATGAAAATTGAATGTGTTAAAGTCCTGTAAAGACTGAAGTGATTACCAAGGTATTATTTAAAGACATGTGACACATGGGATTGGTAAATCCACTAAGCCAAATGTGATGCTTAGCAATCTGAATTCCATTACTGTAATTCTCATCAGAACTCCTAAAAATTTATATTGTTGATCAAAAAATATGATAACCTTTTAGAATGCTGAGAATTTAGAGAACTTCTTCAGCTGATGACTCTTAAGGATCCAATGTAAAATTAACTGGCTCGAGAGCAGATGAGTTTAGGGGTATAGCTGTATTGAGTTGGCAATCTTTTACCGACTACAGGACACAAGTCAATCTTCTTATAAAAGTGTTCTGTTAAACTTCATAAAACCACAAATGATCTGTTAAGCAATTAAATCCTTTGAGATTGTTGTCATTTCAAATTGATTACTATATGGCTAGAAACAACTGAACTGCAAAGTTCAGTTTCTCTTTTCCACCCATCACCACCACCACCACAACCACAAAAAATACATTGCTCATTACTATGGAAATAATATAATTCAAATGACTTTTTTTCTTTATATTTTGATGGAGATATGCGTTGCTGTGTTTAAAGTCTTACAGAATAGATTTAATAAGCTAGTTCAGCATTTTGTCAGAGTGTAACTGCTCAATTTTTCTAATTATTACACACCTCTGGTGCAAGTGGGACATGAACCGGGTGCCTCAGTCCAGGGGTAGGGATACTATCACTGCACCACAAGAGGGCCTAAGAGTGAGTAGCCTGTTCAGAGATGTTATTACACATAACTGGAGCAGGTAGAATTTGAATGCATGCTTTTTGGCTCAGAGGTAGGGATACTACTACTGAACCACAAGAGCCCCTCGAGAGTAACTAATCATTTGAAGATGCTAATCACCAGTAGGTGAGATTTTAACAAGAACCTCATTCAAAGCATCTGCTGGTTTTGACTAATAACTCTTTATTCTGAATTCTCTCCCCCAAATAAATGTTACTTTTTAAAGAATTCTTCATTGCAAAAATTGGAAACTTTCATAGTTGAGGCTTTTGTAACTTGAGTAAATCTGTGAGATTTATGATTGCTATGCTCAACCTGGTATTTTATGACACACTCCTGGGACTGATAAGATTTGAACCTGGAATGTCTGGCCCAGAGGTGTAGAGAGTACCATTGTGCCAAAGGCTTCAGTGTGATTTATGCATTTGCAACTTTACTACAAGCTCTGATTTTCGGCTGTTGATTGACATGCAATCTACTAGTTGGAAAGGTTGGAGGTTCCTGTTTGCAGTATGCACTTTGATTTTAAATTTGTGTGTTATTCAGCTCGGTGTACTGTCTTTGCTTATTTTGTGACAAAAGTGAGCCAGTGGATTCTGTTGTTTATACCTGGTATCAGAAAAGATATCTGGTGACTGCACATTTGTAATCACTCCACGCTAAGTATACTCATTGCTCAACTTAAGTTTATTTGGAGGGATATGGGCGGGTGCTGGCAGGTGGGACTAGATTGAGTTGGGATATCTGATCGGCATGGACGGGTTGGACTGAAGGGTCTTGTTTCCATGCTGTACATCTCTATGACTATGACTCTATAAGTGGGAAATTAAAATGGGCAGTTTTTGTGCTAGAATTAAATATCATTCCATCTTTCAATATTCTTACCGACAGATGCCAGTGGCAGGTTGAAGCTAATGGTGCCTTATCTCCTGCATTGACACCAAGTCCCTCTCCTCTGCCGCTAACTATTGAGGAAGACCAGGAGTTCACATATCCATGCGATGCACTCGCACCACCACCTCCAGTCACTGGACACTACTTTGATCTGCCAAGGATTCGTCTACCTCCTGGAATAATGGGAAAACTCAGGGAAATATCTGGCAGAGCACGACCCCAGTTCAGACCAAGTATTAAGTGAGTGTAATCCTTTAAATATCAATGGTTCTGTCTTGTAAAGAGGCAAAGGTATTAAGCTGTTAGAATGCTAGTGAGCATATTCAATTATAGGAATAAATGGTTGAGTCTGAATAATTGAATTTTGTCGCAAACTGTTTAGTTCTGTTATGTTCTTCTACATTTACACGCTCATTTCCTAGTTTGGGATGAGGTTATCATCTACTACAGTTTGGCAGGGAAACATAAAGCCAAATGGAACTTATAACAGGTTAATTGTACATTAATTAAAGGATAAGTGAATAGAGTGTGCATGTATATACAATATGGGGGCAAAAGAAATCAGTGATGAGTTTGTCATGTTTAAATTGAAATAAAGCTCCGACTGGAAAGGTAAATGCTTGTCTAACCAATCTTTGTAACCTTTGATGTTTTCCAGTAGTAATAGAAGATACTTTTTGTAAGTTTTATTGTAACCAAAATGTTTGCAGATTTGCAGCAGCATCAGAGAAATGGATGAATCAGAATCTAAAATATGAATGTCTAATTACCCATCCTTGGTCTCTAAATGTGAACTTTATGATTGGTGTCAAAATTAAGAATCTGTGAGATTCTTTACTGAAGCAAATTGAATATGGTTGTGACTCTTTCTCCACAATACTAAATAGGATAAGAAGCAATTTTTTTTTTGGAATTTGAATTTGATATTAAAATGGAAACAGATGAAGATTTGAACCAAGTATTAACTTACATGGATAAGTTTATCAAAAAGATGGTATCAAAAAATGAGGCAAGGTCAGACTTTGACACATTCAGAAAGAGGGAAGGTGGTTCCATAGTGTAATACATATGGAATTCGGATTACATGGCAAGACTGCAGAAATTCTATTTGGACGTTCTCTAGTCTATGCTGGCATTTAAGTTATTCATGTACAAAAATATTGAGTTTAGAAAGACATCTAGTTTTGACACGATTTGAATTTGTAGCGAAATACAAATTACTGGAACAAACGTAAGAAAGTACTAAAAGATTCTTTGAAAAATATTCCTTTCTGGCAGCCATGAAAGTGCAAATGGACAATTGCCCATACAACAGAAAATGGAGGAAACAGTGTAATTGATTAACAAGATTGACTAACATACAGGTCGGAGGTGATAGTGCAACAGTAGAATTTTAATTGAGAAGTGAGGACAGAAATATTTCAGTAATTTTAAGTATCGAAGAGAACCCGTGACTTACAATAAAAGAATAAACTGCATAATTCCCAACGGTGTTGTCTCACCATGTTTCAGGTGTGATTCAAAGTACAGTTATACCATGAACTGTCTCAAAAGTTACAATATCTTATTAAAAACTAAACACAATACAGAACATTCGGAAGAAGGTGATAGAGATATTGAACAAAGAAAGGGCATTGTGTTGGCCAAAGGCGATTCTAAACTAGTAATGGATATGTTTGTGACTGAATCTTTGAATTGTGCGGTATTGGGCAAAAGAAAGTAGAGTTGAGGATTATCAGATCAGCCATCATCTATCTCATTGCTGGGCTGAATGAGCTACTTCTCTTGCATCTTATGGCTTTGTGCATATGAAACTTCATCTGGAAAATGGCAAATCTATTGTATGTGGAAATCTGTGAAATTGCAATTCACACAACTGAAACATTATTGGGGGGGGGGGTGTGGGATCCAAATCAAGGAGCAGCAGAGGGAACAGTCCGTGTGGCAAGCAGACAGGTGTGGTGAGGGGAAGATGATCTGGGTAGTGAGGTCTAATTGAAGTTGACGCAAGTGTTTGAGGATGATGCGTTGTATGTGGGGCTGATGGGCTGAAAAGTGAGAACAAGAAGGACCCTATCTTATGATTTAGGGGTGGGGGAGTTTAGTGCAGTGGAGCGGGAAGTGGAGGAGGTGCAGTGTAGGTTTGTCTGGATGACAGAGGATGGAAGCTTGGTTGACATAGATGAGTTGGACTGAAAGGTCTGTTTCTGTGCTGTATGATTCTGTTTGAAAGATAAAAAGTTAATTGTGTTAAAATCGCAAGGGCTATTTGCCCACCCATCCTCAAATATTAAAAATGTTAGTAAAAGATGCAAGCATATTGGATGAATAATGCAATAATTTCATATTAGCAATGAGATACATGTGAGATTTGTAAGAAAAACCAAAGTCCACCACCGTAAAAAGATCCGCCTTGAGGACGGTGAGGGATATCAGTGGAGTGACAACTATTGATTTTTTAGTAACTATGGTGACAGTTGAAGAAGAAACCATTTTAATTTTACGTTTTGGAGATGTGACAATCAGATTTTGTCAGCTGACAATAACACGCAATAAATGTTAGGAAATAATTGTGGGTACAGGAATGGAAAAGTGGAATGGGAGTAAACCTGGACTGCAAGGAAAATTTCTCACTGATACTTGGGATAGATTTGCTAACAGTTAACTGTATGAGCAGGTATGAATGAAATAGTCATGAATATGGCAGCAAAAAGCTCTTTTAGCATGAGGTGTGTGAAAGGCTTACTGCACAAAATGATACATAAAATTCATAACATTTTAGTACATTGGCCTACATAGTACAAGTGTAAATTGTCGGCTGCAATGTTAAGGAATGTCCATGCTAAGAATTTGCTGCAAGTGGTTGAAGGATATAGTTCATATTGGTTAGCTTTTGGTCAAAGTCCTGAAGTGCCATCAATAAGAAGTGATTGTCCACCTGCTTGAGAAGGGAAAGCAATTAGCTCAACTTTTTCTATTTGCATTTGAATGTACTGCAAGCAGGCAGAAAGCTTTTCATCATAGTCAAAGTCTGAGAATTCTAATGTAAGGCCATTGAAAATCAATTTCAATGAAAGATATTATTATAAAAGAGGGATTTGTAGAATGGATAAGCATGGGAAAGGTTGTTTAGAGAGATGGGAGAATAATTTTACAGCATGCTAACCAGACTGTTTGGATACATTGTTCAGGCTTGCTTGATATAGATTACAAGTTTATAGATTTCAAAGGAAGTATAGAAATAACTAGGAACCAGACATTTCTCATGACCATATCTTGCAGAGCTACAGCATCAGGCTGTCAGAATTGACTTGAAATTAGAGAGAAAAGCAGAGTAATGTTTCATGTCCTAAAATAGTCACATTGGACTGGAAACATTAACCACTTCTCTTTCCACAGATACTGCTATACCTGCTGAGATTCTCCAGCATTCTGTTTTCCTTTCAGATTTTCATCATCTAGAATGTTTTGCTTTTAACACAGTTGAAGCTAACGAAGAAATAACAGTTCTGACAATCAAAGTGAGGGCATCAGTCCTTAAAGACAGCAACCAAAAGTGGGAACTGAGGTCAAATATTTACAAGAAGAGGCTAGTCAATGGAAATATGAGACTAATATAACTAGAGTAGGGAAAATCATGGGAAACTATAACATCTAGTTGAATGTACACGGTGAGGAGCAAAAGGTTAGATCCATTGATTGAAACATGAAGTGTAAAATATGAATACACTCAAACACTGGACCTGGGAGTGAGCTTGTATCTGGAAAGAGATTGCAATCTATTGAGTGTTGTTAGTAGAGGGTGAAGATCAAGTAGTAAGAGTCCTGAAAGCGTGAAAGCAAGATTGAGGACATAATTTAACAAAGCCAAAGAATATAATACAGGTCATGAATGTCAGTAACTTTGCATTCAAGTTAAACATCAAACTATTATTTCCAGAACTGTCACTGACGTCCCCTCTGGAGATTTCCCCTCCAATCACATAGGCTCCCACCTCACACAGTTCTTTTGCATCCTTCCCAAATTGGCAAACAGGACTGCCTATCATTTCAGCCTATTCCAGCCCTACTGAACTTTTCTTCCTGTCTTGATTTTGTTTTCTTTCCCCTCAACCCCATTCAGTCTCTTCCCATTTACATTTGTGATTTTTCTGACACATTCAATTTCACAATTTTCAGTTTTCCGGATCCAGCTGCCACTTAGAGTCATAGAACTGTGCAGCACAGAAACAGACCCTTTGGTCCAACTCGTCCATGCCAACTAGATATCCTAAATTAATTTAGTCCCATTTGCCAGACTTGGTTCATATCTCTCTAAATTCTTCCTATTCACATATTCATCCAGGTGCCTCTTAAATACTGTAATTGTACCAGCCTCCGTCACTTTCTCTGACAGCTTCTTCTGTATACGCACCACTCTCTGCGTGAAAAAGTTGCCTCTTAGGTCCCTTTTAAGTCTTTTCCCTCTAGTTCTGGACTCCTCCACCCCAGGGAAAAGACTTTGACTATTTGCCCTATCCATGCCCCTCATGATTTTATAAACCTCTATAAGGTCACTTCTCAGCCTCCGATGCTCTAAGGGAAAACAGCCCCAGCCTATTTAGCTTCTCTCTGTATCTCAAATCCTCCAACCCTGGCAACATTCTAGTTAATCTTTTCTGAACACTGTCAAATTTTACATCATGCTTCCGATAGACAGGAGACCAGAATTGCACGCAATATTCTAAAAGTGGCCTAACCAATTTCCTGTACAGCCACAACATGACCTCCCAACTCCTATACTAAGTGCTCTGACCAATAAAGGAAAGCATAATAAATGTCGTCTTCACGATCCGATCTACCTGAGACTCAAGTGATTATGAACCTGCACTCAAAAATCTCCTTGGTCAGCAATATTTCCCAGGACCTTACCATTAGGTGTATAAGTCCTGCCCTGATTTGCCTTTCCAAAATGAAGTCTTTCGCGTATATCTAAATGAAACTCCATCTGCCACTCCTCAGCCCACTGGCCCATCTATCAAGATCCTGTTGTACTCTGAGCTAACCTTCTTCACTGTCTACTGCACCTCCAATTTTGGTGTCATCTGCAAACTTGTTAACTATACCTCCTGTGTTCGCAGCCAAATCCTTTATATAAATGACGGAAAGCAGCATACCCAGCACCGATCTTTGTGGCACATTGCTGGTAGCAGGCTTCCAATCTAAAAAGCAGCCGTCCACCACCACCCTCTGTCTTCTACCTTCGCCAGTTCTATATCCAAATGGATAGTTCTCCCTGTATTCCATGTGATCTAACCTTGCTAACCAGTCTACAATGAGGAACCTTGTTGAAAACCTTACTGATGTCCATGTAGATCATGTCCACTGCTCTGCCCTCATCAATCCTCTTCATTACTACTTCAAAAAAAAAACTCAATCAAGTTAATGAGACATGATTTTCCACACAAAAAGCCATGTTAACTATCCCTAATCAGTCCTTGCCTATCCGCATACATGTAAATCCTGTCCCTCAGGATTCCCTCCAACAACATGCTCCCCAGTGACCTCAGGCTCACTGGTCTATAGTTCCCTGGCTTGTCCTTTTTTCTTAAATACTGACACCACGTTAGCCAACCTCCATTCTTCCAGCCTCTCACCTGTGACTATCGATGATCCAAATATCTCAGCAAGGGGCCCAGCAATCACTTCCTTAACTTCCCACAGAGTTCTCGGGTACACTTGATCAGGCCCTGGGGATTTTATCCAACTTTATGCATTTTAAGACATCCAGCACCACCACCTCTGTATTTTCGAGATGTCAGCATCTTTTTCCCCACATTCTGTATCTTCCATGTCCTTTCTCCGTAGTAAACACTGATGCAAAAGTCTTCACTATAGATGTGTACTTCCTCTACATGTCCACCCCTTCACGATGGACTGAAGGCTCTGCACTCCTTTGAAAAGAGGCATTAAATGTCGCGCTTTCATCTGCCACTACCCTTCCTTGTCTGGCTGAACTCCTCCTCACTTTGAATAAGTTTTCCTTTAAATCATCTCACTTTCTCCAAGTCAATGGTGAAGCTATGGGTGCCTGCAAATTCACAGATGACACTGACATAGGTGGGAAAGTAAGTTGCAATGAAGAAATAATTTTGATTTGATTTATTATTGTTGCATGATAGTGAAAAGTATTGTTTTGTGTGCTAACCAGATAAATCATACCTTACATTGGGACAGAATACAGACTATAGTGTTACAGCTACAGAGAAGTTGCAGAGAACGATCAACTCTAATATATAAAGGGTCCATTCATAAGTCTGATAACAGTGGGGAAGAAGCTGTTCTTAAGTCTGTTGGTTTGTGTTTTCAAACTTCTGTATTTTCTGCCCGATGAAAGAAAAATTTACAAGTAGATATGAATAATTTTCATAGAATCCCTACAGTGTGGAAACAAACAACAAGTCCATACAGACCCTCCAAAGAGTAACCCACCCAGACCCATTCTCCTACCCTATCATCCTACATTTACCCTAACTAATGCACCTAACCTACACTCCCTGAACACTATGGGCAATTTAGCATGGCCAATTCACCTGGCCAGCACATCTTTGGATTGCGAGGGGAACCGGAGCACCTGGAAGAAACCCACGCAGACACAGGGAGAATGTACAAACTCGGACAGACCGTCGCCCAAGGCTGAAATGGAACCTGGTGTTGTGAGGCAGCAGTGTTAACCACTGAGCCACCATGCAGCCTTAAAGTTAGGTGAATAGGCCAAAATTTACCAGCTGAGGTTTATTGTGAATAAGTGTGAGGTCATCCATTTTGGTCAGAGGAATAGAAAAGCAACATATTATCCAAATATAGAGGTACAGGTAGTTCTGCAATAACACTCATTTCGGCAGCGTGATTTGGCTGTAACGTCGCTGATGAATTAAGGAACATATTTTGGAGAATACTTGCCTCCTTTTGGTAATAGTCTGGGCATCAGTTTGTGTGCTTTTGTTCTGTGCATGTGTTGATGTGCATGCTGAAATCTCCGTGCCATTCTGCACATTTACCAGTATCAGCACATGCATGATGTCAGTGCCAAAGTCTCTGTGCCGTTCTACACTTGCACGATGTGAGCCCCAGGCTTCATGCCATTCTGTGCATGCGCCAAAGTCAGCTGCTGATAGAGCAATCTTCTGTGTGATACTGTACAGAGAGCAGCTTTCTTACATTTTTTAAAAATATACTTTGTTAAATTTACTTTTGTTAATAAATATGATTTCAACTTTCAAGCTGTTTCAATTAGACTTTTGGATGGTGTTCGAACGATCTTGAGTGATATCTTTTGCTGGGCTGCCCCTAACCCTACTTTTCCCATAGGCCCCGTTATTTCTATTGAGTGGTTATCTATTAAGCAAGGTTTCGCTGAAACACGACTATGGCATTATAGAAAAACTGTCTCTACTTTGAAAATATTCAGTGTAGAAGGCACTGAGTGTCCTGAATCACAGAAAACAAGTATGCAGGTAATAAGGCAGGCTAATGGAAATTTAGCAATAATTGCTAAAGGAAGTATATAAAGGGGAGTGTTGCTGCAAATGTACATGATATCATTGAGACTGTACCTGGAGTATTGCATGCGATTTTGGTCCTCTGACCTGAGGGGATGTAGTTACATTGGCAGCAGTTCACAGGATGTTCAGTGAATTGATTCCAGAGATGAGGGGTTTGTCTTGTGAAGAGTGGGCAATTTGGGCCCATACTGTCTGGAATTTAGAAAAATGAGAGGAGATCTAATTGAGATATTTCAGATGCTAATGGGGATTGACAAAGTAGACTTAGAAAGGATGTTTCCTTATATTGGGCAATCTAGAATTAGAGGTCATAGTTTTAAGATAAGGGGCAATAGATTTCAAACACAGATAAGACACTCCTCCTCTCAAAGGGTTGAGAATCTGTGAACCTCAGGGTTAAGTAAATGCTGGAACATTTAAGTATAAGGAGGAGAGAGACAAATATTTAATTACTAATGGATTGAAAGATATGAACTTTGGGCAGGAAAATCGAGTTGAAGCCATGATGAGATCTGCCATGATTGTGTCAAATCATATAGCAGGCTTGAGGGGCTGAATCTCCTGTTCCTGCTTTGAGTTCTTATGGGTTCTAATATCACCTTGTAGAGTATGTAGAATGTTCCTTGTTCCCATCATACTTATGTTCCCACCCATACTTCTTTATTCAATTACATTGATGATATCATCAGTGCTGCTTTGTGCTATCATCCAGAATTGAGAGGGGTGGGGGGTAGGGGGAAGGTTTTGCTTCCAATTTTTCCATCCTTGTCACGTTTATGTGGACCATCTCTGACACCTACTTTCCCCTACTTGAACATAGGACATAGAACATTGCAGCACAGTACAGGCTGCACCGACCTGTGGAACCAATCTGAAGCCCATCTATCCTGCGCTATTCCATTTTCATGCATATGTTTATCCAATGATCAATTAAATGCACTTAAAGTTGGCAAGTCTACTACTGTTGCAGGCAGTACGTTCCACGCTCCTCCTACTCTGAGTAAAGAAACTACCTCTGACATCTGTCCTGTATTTGTCACCCCTCAATTTAAAGCTATGTTCCCTTGTGCTAGCCATCACCATCAAGGAAAAAGGCTCTCACTATCCTCCTTTTTGTTTTTAACCCTCTGATTATCTTCTGTCTCAATTAAGTCACCTCTCAACTTCCTCTCTAACGAAAACAGCCTCAAGTCCCTCAGCCTTTCCTCATAAGACATTCCCTCCATACCAGGCAACATCCTAGTAAATCTTCTCTGAACCCTTTCCAAAGCTTCCACATCCTTTCTTTAATACGGTGACCAGGACTGTATGCAATACTCCAAGTGCTGCCACACCAGAGTTTTGTACAACTGCAGCATGACCTCGTGGCTCCGAAACTCCATCACTCTACCAATAAAAGCTAACACACCATATGCCACCTTAACAGCCCTATCAACCTGGGTGGCAATTTTCAGGGATCTCTGTGCATGGACCTTGACTTTACTGTTTCCATTTCTAAGGATAAGCTACCCACTAACATCCACTATACACCTACTGATGCCTTCGGTTACCTTGTCTATGTCATCTCAAACCGTACTGGATTCCATTCCATTCTCCCAGTGTCTCTGCCTCTGGCAAATCTGAGCTTGCTACAATGTTCCACCGAAGCTCAACATAAACTATTAGGGTAGCACCATGTTTTCTGCTTTACACCTTCTCGGACCAATATTGAGTTCCACAACTTCAGAGCATGACATCTGTTCTCCGTCTCTCATATCCCCTTGCTTCTTTGCCACCATTAGCACTCCATTTGTCTTTTGATGTGGGTGTCGTCGCAACCTGTTCTACTTGCTCCTCCCCCATCTGCATCATCATAACTACCATTTTCCAGCCACTTTTAGTTCTGCAGAAGTCCTATCGAGCTCAAAATATAAATCTTTCTTTTTCTCTATCTACACATGCTGCCAAATCTGTGTTTTCCAGAATTTTCTGTTTTTGTTCGATTTACAACATCTGTAGTGTTTTTGCTGTTATAACCTTCTGTACCTAGTGGCAATCATGTACGATCTTAAGACTGAATTAATCAAATTCAAAGATTATAAAAGATATTGAACAGCAAGAATTAGCAATTTGGAGAGAGTTTGTGGTATACGTAGTTACCAGGTAATGCTGGCTTTTCCCTATCTCTTCAATGAATATGCACAGCAAAAGGGTCTTCCTGATTGGACTTACAAGGCTAAAGCAAGTCTGAAAGCATGAGGTTTTGAGGAAAACTGGGGTCCAAGATATGACCTAAAGCAGGAAAGTATTTTTTGAAGATTTTCTTGGTTTTGTCAGCAACAATACTTGGGAATGTAGATCAATTGATGTTAAAACTGTGTTTCTGCAGAGGGATCAGTTCAAAAGAGAATTGTTTTTTTCACTTTCCAAGAGAGGTAGCAAGCATAATTGGGGCACTCTAGAAATTAATTAAATGCCTCTAGAGTTTGATACTTCTAAGGTCCATCATATTAAGATTGGGCTGTCTCGAGTTGAATGCAAACCTGTCATGTTTTACTCTCACCATGGAGGACAACTTTCCAGCATCTGGGCGCATGCACATTTTTTATTTAATGGACTGTGAGCAGTGAATTTTAAAACATTGTCATAAATAGACATAGTGCAGAATTCAAAATTGGAAATCGCACTTTTGAAGCGTCTAAGTACATTGGGGTATGGAATTAGCAAAATGTTGTCTTCCATCAGAAATTTTAATTTGAAAACTTTAGCAGATTGCTGTTGGTCAATTAGAGTTTAGATCAGAGTGGTGCCAAGTTGGTCAGTTAGAGCCTCACGAAAAAATGCAGCAACTTCAAAAAAGTGAATAGTAGTTGTGAACTCTGATGGAACAACTGAATTGGCTGCGTACCCAAACAAAACCAGATGTCAGTTTTGAGATCTTGCAGTTGAGTTCAAAAATGAAAAATGCCAAATTTGAAGATATTCAGAAAAACAAGACATTGAAAAAATTTAAATTTAAATTTTGAAATTTACATCATTGGAGCTTATTGTTTTTAATTATGTTTTTATCTAAATCTTTGTTGTACATTCTCAAATACACGTGTATTTGTGATTTTCTTTTGACAGGGAGAGGTTGGTAAATGTCCTTTTAGTTCAGGCAGCTAAAAAGATCAGAAGAGTAATAAAATATGCGTTAATGACCATCTTGTGTTGAGGTGCTAGATATGGCATTTTTCTCCGTGAAAATATTGGAAAAAAATTGTAAAGAGTTCAGCAGTAATACTCATTGAATGTTATGTTGGGAAAATGTACATTTGATGAAATGTACGCATGATAAAAGACTGAAGATCGATACTGTACTTTTAAAAATGGATGCTAGAGGTTGAAGAAATTTCCCATTGAAAGGGGGGGAGTGCAGCAGTCAACCATTTGATTTCTTTACAAAGAAACGAGTAACCTCTAAGAAAATATTAGAAGTACTAGAAAAAAAAAGAGGTCTGGAACTGTATTGTGCACCAAAAACCTAATAGGAGTATAATAATCTGTCATTTTGTCTTTTTTGTGTTGGTTTTCATTCATTTTGGTAATTATATTCATTTAAGAACAAAGAAAATTTACAGCCCAGGAATAGGCCCTTTGGCCCTCCAAGCCTGAGCTGATCCAAATCCACTGTCTAAACCTATTGGCCAATTCCTAAGCATCTGTGTCCCTCTGCTCCCTGCCTACTCATGCATCTGTCCAGACACACCTCAAGTGAATCTACTGTGCCTGCCTCTGCTACCTCTGCTGGCAACGTGTTCCAGGCACCTACCACCCTCTGTGTAAAGTACTTGCCGCGTATATTCCCCTTAAACTTTTCACCTCTCACCTTGAACGCGTAACCTCTCGTTGTTGAATCCCTCACCATGGGAAAAGGCTTACCTCTATCCACCCTGTCTATACCCTTCATGATTTTGTAGACCTCAATCAGATCCCCCCTCAATCTCCTTTTTTCGAATGAAAACAATCCTAACCTATTCAACCTCTCTTAATAGCTAGCACCTTCCATGCCAGGCAACATCCTCGTAAACCTGCTCTACACCCTCTCCAAAGTGTCACATCCTTTTGGTAATATGGCGACCAGAACTGTACACAGTATTCTAAATGCGGCCGAACCAAAGATTTGTACAATTTTAACATGACCTGCTGGCTCTTATCCTCAGTACCCTGTCTGATGAAGGCAAGCATGCCATATGCCTTCTGACCACTCTATCCACCTGTGCAGCCACCCTCAGGGTACAATGGACCTGAACTCCCAGATCTCTCTACTCATCAACTTTTCCCAAGGCTCTTCTGTTTACAGTATAGTTTGCTCTAGAGTTAGACTTCCCAAAATGTATCACCTCACATTTGCCTGGATTGGATCCCATCTGCCATTTCTCCACCCAACTCTCCAATCCATGTATGTTCTCCTGTATTCTTTGACAATTCCCTATGCTTTCTATGACTCCACCAACCTTTGTGTCATCTGCAGACTTATTGATCAGACTAACAATGCCCCCTTCCAGATCATCTATGTATATTACAAATAACAGCGGTGCCAGCACTGATCCCTGTGGAACACCACTGGTCACCTTTCTCCATTTCGAGAAACTCCCTTCAGCTACTACTCTCTGTCTCCTATTGCAAAGTAATCTTTGACAATCTCACACATTTTCTCAGGTTCGACACACAACCTTCATCCCTTATCCTTTAGTGGACCAACCCTTTCTCTGGTTACCCTCTTGCTTTTTATATTAGAATAAAAGGCCTTGGGATTCTCCCTAATTCTGCTCGCCAAAGCTATTTCATACCCTTTTTAGCCCGCTTGCTTCCTCGTTTAAGAGTGGTCCTACTTTCCCAATATTCCTCCAAGGCCTGTTCTGTTCTTAGCTGCCTGGACCTTATGTACGCTTCCCTTTTCCTCTTGGCTCGTCGCACAATTTCTGCTGTCATCCACGGTTCACGAATCTTGCCTTTCCTATCCCTTGTTTTCAAAGGGACATGCCTATCCTGCACTATCTTCAACCTATCTTTGAAAGCCTCCCACATATCAAATGTGGACTTTCCTTCAAATAGCTGTGTCCAATCCATATTTCCCAACACCTGCCTAATTTTGATATAATTGGCCTTGACCCAGTTTAGTACACGTCCCTTAGGATCCACTCTCATCTTTGTCTACGAGTATTCTAAAACTTACAGAATTGTAATCACTATTCCCAAAGAAATCTATTCTTAAGAAATGCAAAAGGGACAAGCCTATTATCTGGAAAAGTTTGCCAGAGGTGCCTAAGATCGAATGGAACTAGAGAACAGGTGATGGTTATATGTTAGTTGTGAGCTAATTGGGTGAGAATTAGGTCTGTACATGTCGGGGTGTTGGAATTTTGTGTATGTTGAAGTAAAGTAAGTACATGTGTGAATTCTGTCTGACCAACCCATTAACTTCTGATGTTTTAACAGTGGTGAATGACTCTTGTGGTATGGTTCCATGAGTACTAGCAGCATGCTATTCAGTGATGGAAGGTGCATTTCAACTGAACCTTTTTCCTCTCTTCTGACATCCCCACATTCATGTCCTTTCTAGCAACAGTTGAGTAATTATCAAGGAAACAGAAGTTAGATTTTTTTTGTACCTTTTCCCAGCTTATAGCCGCTGAAAGCACCTGCAGCAACTACAATATCATATCAGAACACTTCTATTAATGAAGAGTGGCTTTCAAGCCTGGAACCTTTGTGGTCATTTTGGCTCATTTTGCCACATTGCTTGGCACTTGCCATTGTGAGATGTTCAGTTCTACAGAAATAGCATTAAAATATTTAATTACAATGAAAATAGATGAAGTTTTGAGTACAGTTTTTACTGTACCATTGCCCCTTTTCTTCAATTGCGCCATATCTCTGGATTGGAAATTTCAGGACCAGTAACTTGTACACACTATTATTTTCCCAAATAAGATAATGCAGCAGTTATAGTGCTGCCTGGCTGGATATGATGCAGTTAGCAAATTTGACCATTATGGAGATCTGAAAGGCATGTTTAAGATTGCAGTACAGCACACTACCAACACAATAATAATTTTTTTCCTCGCTCGCTCACTGTTCCTCTCTTTCTCTTTCTCTCTCTTCCTTGCTCACTCTCTCTTCCTCTCTCTCTTCCTCGCTCGCTCTCTCTTCCTCACTTGTGCGCTCTCATTCTCAGAAAGCAATGCCAAAGGCAATTGCAATCCAAAGCAGTTAGTTGCTAGGTTATTATAGGATGTTGCAGGAGTAGGTTATCAGACTTGAAATTATTCTGGTGATGCAATTCTTAAAGTGAAATTTGGCCACTAATGATACGTTTTATCTCTTGATTATAGGGAAGTGATTCAGCCTGATGTGATGGAAGAAATGGTGGTGTCATGTGTGATCAAACATTTGAATCTGATTGATGCACTGCAGTCTCTGATTAATTTCCAGTACCGAGAGGAGCACCTGGAAGAGTATGATCTACTGTGTAAAATAATGGGAGAAACGTTCAAAAAACTTAATGCTATGGAGAGGCAACTTCAGGTAAATTTGGAAGTAGAAGTGAACCTTAGCATGGCTGCTTTGTGGAAATGGGGATATGTGGGAGCGTTTAAAAGTTTTCTATTTGGTGAATAAGAGTTTTGGAGAGTTCCCTGAAGCCATTTTTGTAAACACTTCTAATAATGAATGTGTTAAGATAAGATGCATGTTTGTTTTGAAAGTTTAAATTTTTAATAATGCAACCTGAAGTATATTTAACAGTTGGTAAATATTTGCTCAGTTGAAATATCATTTATCCTATTTAACAGTTGGTAAATATTTGCTGAATTGATACGTAATTTATCCTGAAATCCCAGATTTGACTGTAAAATAGTTTTCATTTATACTGAAAATTAAACTAAAAATGATGTTTTTCACTCATTCCCATTCATTCTCACTGTTCTTTACCCAAAAACCTGCCATCAGATAATCAAGTTGCTACCTATCAAGCCGATGTTTGCTGCAATCTGAGAATGTTTAAGTTAGTGCTTCAATTATCTCTCCAACACTTTTTTCGATGTGTAAAAGAAGTATGCAGTACTTTCTCAGTGATTCACTTGTGCCTAGTTTTAGTTGAATAGTCAGCAGTTTTATTCAAACAGTTTGTAAAAAAAAAAATCTCTCATTCACGTTATTAGGCGCACATCTAGATGTTTTCTTGGATTGGTTTATTCTTTAAGATGATGTTTACGCTTGCTTTTTTTGTGTTTTTATCATCTTCTAGAGTGTAGCAGAGCTTGAACAGAAGTGGCAGAATGAAATGGAAGATTGTCAGCAAGGGAAACTAGAAAACAATCTGCCTTTTTTTCATGACTATCACTTCAATGAGGTTAGCATTTGAATGTAAAAATGATTAAAGTCATCTTTGCTAATAACATAGAAACAAAATCACTGATACGTCATACTCCTCTGAGGTCTCATTGGAAATGTGGGGAACTGATTTCAACACTGACCACAAATGTGCCTTTGAAAATTGAGTATTGTATCGTGTTGCTTTTGCTTTCCATTTCAGATGTGAGTGGGAGGTAAATGGAACAAAATCTGTAAATGCAAAGATTGAGCAGCATTTATGAAGTGTGAAATGGAGTGTTGCCAGATTCTGATGAGAGGTCAGCAACCTGAAACTTTTACTTTGTTCCTCACTTCACAAATGCCTGTCCTGAGTATTTCTAGCACTTTTTTTGTTTTGATTTCAGATTTACTGTATTTGCAAGTTTCCTTTTGGGGAATTGAAGGACGCAGTAACTCTATCTGATCCTGAGACCTTTTTTGGCCAGGCCCTTCTGTTTACTTAATATTCCATAATATCTGCAAGTCAGAAACTCAGTTACTGAGGGGGCTCCATGCAGGAGCTCATTGCAAAATTAGTTTTTCAACATACCCAGAATGTGAGAAATAACAAAACAATCTGTAGTTCAGAAGTAGTAAATAATCAATCCCATGTCTTTGCGTGAAGTGCAAGTGATCATGCACATTTATGCAATGTTTGGATGAGAGATATTTGAGAAATTGTTTTTGGTCTAATGAGCTATTACAAAGGTTGAATCTTCAAACCTTATTGAATATCTTGTTTTTAAGTTATTGTCCACAAAATACAGATAATGGACTTGCAGGTTTGAAGCAGTTGGTGGTGTGTCCAGTGTGGTGTGCCTCTCTCCTTGAAAACTGTCCTAATTACTTTTTGAAGTATCACTGTTGCTTTTTCAAAAATATAGCAACACATCTTTTCTACCAGGATTGCTAGTGTTGGTTGAGAAAGTAATGTTGACCAGACATCAAGAGTTTCTTGCTCTTTAAAGAATACTCTGAAACTTGTGTCCACCACCTTATGTGACAGATGCATCACTCCTTAACTAATCCCCTGAAATATTAACTCCAGTTCTGTAAACTGTCCAGCATGAGGCAACAGTGAAACTTTAATAAATGGATATTCTTATTCCTGAACTTAGGAAGCAATTAATTTCTAACCCATCAAACAAATCACACTGGTTTGAAAACTGATGCTTTGATTCCAAAATTCAATCTAATGTTATTTTTCTCCAGAGTAAAATCAAGGAGTTAGAACTGCTGTGCTCCCTGAAGGAGATGCCATTTGACTCTAATGACTTGGAAAACATGGTCCTTTTATTAAGGTATGATGACATTTATAAACTACGGGTATGATACTTAATTGATAGATTATTTGTTTAGCCGATCCTGGCCACAGAGAAAGTGTAAGTTGAACAGTTCTATTCTTCTGGAAATGTATAGGAAAAAATAAGGTAGAGTCCCATTCCTGATTTTATTCCCAGTACCACCTGCTAGAAAGTGCATGCTTGTGAATTGCAGGTGCACATAGGCTGTATGCTATACTTCACAGTTGGATGTTTTGGCAACACTCATTGTGTGGGCTCTTAATGTGAACAGTGTTTATTTGTACAAAGTACTGAATGGCTGCCAGAGCATGGTACTGTCAAAAGGTGAGATGTGATAACTAGAAAGGAAAAGTTCCACTTGAACTTGAATGCAAAATAGAAAGTTTATGGTTCCTTCTGATGTGCGTAGTCTTTCTAGTATTTTTGTGTTGGTTCAGCTTTCAGTCGGATACGTCTTACAAAATAATCACAAAACAGTGACTGAAGTTAAGACTTTTGTAGATGTCTGTCCTTATTTTCCCATCCCCCGTCTTGAATCACTTCACAAGTGAGTGCCGAAAGTACTAAAATAAACATGTCTGTTTCCATGCTGTATGACTCTGACTCTTACGAAGTGAAAATCAAGTGGGTGTGTAATTCAGCTGATTTGTTGCTGTAACAAGTCAACTGTGATTGTTGGAAAAACATAAGTAGAAGTTAGAGTAGACCATTCAACCCATCAAACCTACTCCTCCATTCAATGAGATCATCTACTTCAAAACTATTTTCTTGCACTATTCCCTTATCCCTTGACATTTTGAATATGTACACATCTTTTAATCTGTGTTGAACATGGTCCATGATTGAGCTTCCATATCCCTTTTGGGGCTGAGATTTCCAAAGATTCACACCCTTTTTGAGTAAAGAAATACCTTCTCATCTCAGTCCTAAATTATATACCTGTTATTCTGAGACTGACCTCTGGTTCTAGACCTCATTCCCCAGCCAGTGGAAATATCCTGCTTCTACCCTGTCAAGAATTTTGTTAGGGTTGACTGAGATCATCTCTCATTCTTCTAGTGTTGATTTAGTCAATTTAACTGTTCCTTACAAGATAACTGCTCCATCCCCAGAATTAATTTGAGACCCTTAATTGGAAGTCTCTGTGGCAAATGTTTAGTTTCTGTGCCATTTCCTTATTTCCCATTATAACTTTTCCTGACTTCACTTGTGTTGTACTCGCATTTGTTTAGATTTTTTTTCTTTTTGCAGACCCATTGAAGTTTTACTGGTCTTTTTCTGTTAGTTTGCTCTCATTCCATCTACCCTTTCTTAGTATTTTTATTAGTAGTCTTTTGCTGAATTCTAAGATGTTCCCAGTCCTCTTGTTTACCACTTGTTTTGACAATTTAATAGGTTTCTTCCTTAATCCTTTATCATTTATTGCTTATTTAATCCTTAATTTCTTTTATTAGTCACAATTGGAGCACGTTCCTTGCTGATGCTGATGTTTGTGCATTAAAGGGATGCAAGCTTGTTGCAAACTGTGTTCCTACTTTTATTGTCATATATAAACTCCACAGTGGGGAGAGTTTGGTGCAGAACTTCGCTTTGAAAAACATATTGCTCCCCTTTACAACCTTTAATAAAAATAAATGTTCTGTTGTGATGCTGGAGGCAATTTATTTCACTCTCTTTGTACCAGTGTTTTGATACCCAGGATACTGAATTTCAAGTAGAATGTACTTATTTTGCTGTTTATTCTTGTCTATCTTTTCACCATTTTTCCTTTTTTTTAATTACCAGGGAGAAATTTGGTCAAGAGGTGAACTCCTTGATGCCAAAATCTTCGCATTCTTTAGCAAAAACAAAAACTTTGGTGAAAAGTTTGATGAATCGAGCTGAGCTGTTGTTGCATGTTACCATAGCGGCACAGGCTGGTCTGACTAGGAGCATTTCAGGAACCCCAGCTGACACGCCAGGTATTGGCCCTGACGCAAATGAGCGAAGTTCGAAAGGACAAAAAGACTTTTGCTGTTCTAATCAAATGTGTTTAGCATCAAATATTTAATTTGCGTTTAACTTTAGAATTCAAAATTGTATGTTGAGACTGGTAAGGAAGAGGTATGCTCCAGTTAATGGGGCACTGACACCTATGCTGGGAATTGTAGGATCTATGCCATTGGGATTATCTACAGCTGAACCCATGACTGGGCCCATGTTCTAGAGAACCACATAACTAGTAAAGTGGATAAAATAAGTATCAAAGAATCCCAACAGTATAGAAGCAGACCATTCGGCCCATCAAGTCTACACTAACCCTCCAAGCAGCAGCCCATCCAGACCCATCCTGTCTCTGTAACCCTGCATTTCATGGCTAATTAACCAGCCTGCACATCCGTGAACACTGTGGGCAATTCAGCAGGCAGTCCACCTAACCTGCACATCTTTGGACTGTGACCCAGATTTGGGGAGAATGTGCAAGTTCCATTCAGGCGCTTGCCTGAGGGTGGAAGCAAACCAGGTTCCCTAGCACTGTGAGGCAGCGGTGCGAATCACTGAGACATGTGCCGCCCATAGTTGCGGCAATTGATCAATTTTGCACGGTTGTAATAAATAACAAATTAGAAACATGACAAGAAAGAAGGGTATAATATGAGAAATAATAAACAGGAATAGCAAGGATAGTGTATACAAATTTAAGAATAAGTCAACGGATAAAGTAGAAACTACAAAAATAGTAAAAGGGCCAAACTAATGGTTCAGCATTTGAATGCACATAGTTTTCAGAGCAAATAAATAAAATTTCATAGCACAAATAAAAGTTAGAAACCTGACTAGATGATGACATAGATTGGGATCTAAATATTGTAGGGTACAGGAAATTTAGGAAGAACAGGAAGCTAAGAAAAGGTGGAGGGTGGTTCTCCTAATTAATGGCATTCGTACATGTCCCAAGTTGAAGAAACCAAGGTATAGAAGTGGTTTAGGTAGGAATGCTACAGACAATAGTTACTTGTGGGAGTGGTGTTCTGGCCTCCTGTCAATAACCACAAGGTAGGATGTAGTATAAATCAAGACATAATGAGGGTTTTAACCCAAGTATATACTGGATAAGTCAGATGGGCAAATGTAGCCTAGATATTTTCAAAGAATATTTTCAGGAGAGTCTTAGAACTACATGTTCAGGAGCCAACGGGAGGGCAGGCTACAATAGCAATGTGTGCATAAGGTTGATTAATGATCTCGTCATGAAAGTGGCTCTAGGTATTGGCAATAAAGCAGAGTTAGATTAATTAGCTAACAAATTAGATTAATATTAAGTCAGTAGAAATTGTTGTGCCCCATTGAAGTAGCCAAGCCCTACAACTCCTGATTTTATGAAAGTATCTGAAATTCCCCAATTTATCTGTCTTTTATAGCCAGATTGACTGGAAGCAAATGCAGGTTTCTCTGCTTAAATAAATAGATTCTAGCTACAGATAAACAATTATGAACTGTCAGCATGTACATCTGCTAGTTGAAACACTCTCGACCCCCACCACCCCATAAACATCCCCTCTAGAAAAGAAAAATGTGTTTGATGAACAGAGGGAAAGACTGGGAAGGCATCACTGGTCCCTGTTCACAGGGTTCACTAAGGTGGTCCTTTTGGCTTGTTATAGGTGCTGCTCCTTCTCCAGATCCTTTTACCTGATGACTGGTTTACACTTATTGAAACTCTCTGACTTACTACTTATGAACCACAACTGAGAGAAACTGCTGAGGGAAAAAGTAAATTGGCCTTTTTTTAGGCTTAAGATTTTTTTTTAAACTACAAAGGCAAAAGTCAGCTTTGCATATTTGGAAATCTGTTGTCGTCTTCCATCTGTTCACACTCTAAACTGGGTTAGCTACCAGAAAGCCAATCGTACTGTTGTTGGCAGGCAGAAGGCCTTTGACATCGATCTGTGGATTAAAACCAGTTCTCAATAAACTGGATGTTATCGGCCAAGTCTTCACTAAACTTCCCCTATTCCCTGAAAAAGCAACTGTGTTGGCAGTGCTTAAAATATTACTTTCAAAAATTGCAGTAATCTTTCAACAGTCCTTGATTTTTAAAACTGTTCTTTTCCTGTATCAGTCCATAATCAAAAATACAGGAAAATATAAGGACATGGTTTTTACATGTTGCAATGACGTAGTTGAGGAAGTATTTCAGAATACACAATAGATACATTCCAACATGAAGGCAAACATCCAAGGAGTGGATACATTATCTGTGGTTAAGCATTAAAGATAAAGCACATAATTGTGCAAAGATGGATGGCATGTCAGAAATTAAACAGAATATAAGGCAGAACAAAGATTGACTAAAAGATTATCAAGGAAGTCAAAATTAGAGCAAGTAAGAAAGCGAGCTAGAAATATAAAAACAGATAATGGCAGTTTCTGTAGATAGTTTTAAAAATGGAAAAGTTAAAAAGTGAGAATTGGTCCAATTGTAAGCCTGGGGAATTAATAATGGAAAATAAGGAGATTGCAGATAAATTGAACAGATTTTTTTGTTTGCATCAGTTCTCATTTGCATCCTCTACAGTAACCTCCTAGAAATAGGTGTAAATCAGGAAATGGAAGAAAGGGAAGAACTCAAGAAAATAACAATTACCAAGGAAGTGGTACTGAGCACATTGTTGAAGCTGCAGGCTGGCACTGCCGGTGTCCTGATGGATTTAATGCTAAAAATTGATTCCAGTTGATAATGCTGTATAAATCAGATTCCAGAATGGCTTGATAAACTTTTATTTTCATTTTTGCAATTTGGTTACTGTGGTTGTCACTTGATGAACATATTTCCAAAAGTCTGTCAATGTACTCTTAGCAAATAAGTTTATTGTGCACAAAGGGAATGAAAGCACAAACTATTAACATGTAGAAATTATTTGATGCAGTCTTGTTGCAAATAAAAGGTATAAAGATTCAGCACTTCTACCCTCAACAGCAAATGGACAGATACTCGAATCTCCGTGAATGGTCACACTGTTTGCATTTTGGTTGTTTTTTAAATCAGCCTGTTCAGAGGTGTTATTACCTCTGGAGCAGGTGGGAATTGAAACTAGACCTCCATTGCTCAGAGATAGGAGCACTATCATTGTGCCACAAGAGCTTCTTGCATTTTAAAAAGAACATTTAAACACTGTCTTTAATTTTATAAAACAAAATTAACCTATTTTGCTAATCATCCATTTCAGAAATGCTGTTACAACCTGTGGAGCAGGTTGAACCTGAATCCAGGCCTCCCAGTCCAGGGGTAGGGATGTTACCACTGTGTCACAAGAGGCCCTTTTTGGGCCACCTTATGGGCTCAGCAAATGGAACAACTATTACACTATGACAGCATTAGGCTGTTTGCATGTTAAAAGATCCTTGTTCAGTTGACTCAGCTATATTCTGCATTCACTCAATGTTTTCATCTTTAGTTAATATCTCTTCATGAGACCCTTAATCTGTGTGTGCACAGCTCACTTATTTCTAAGCATAGAATCCTTAAACTCCTCTTTCACATTTCTGGAGCTTTCTCGTGCTGATATTTCAACCCAAATTGCTTTGAAGATTGCTAAGCCTGTTGTTATCATAGTTTCTACGTAATAGGAGACCCTGTTGCTGGGCAGCAGTCCTTTTATCTTCTCTTTTTCCTTGTTTCTTGCGCAGTTCAGTACAGGCTAGAAGGTCAAAAACTCATTTTTCATTTGGGAATGCTACAGCCTTCTCAACTCAATATCAAGCTCAAGAATTTTAGGGCTTGAGGCACCTTCTCCCATGTCCTTAGCCCAACCTCTACACATGACGCGTTGTTATCAAATGGTCTGCGCTCCTCCTCCCATTTATCTCCGCCCCATCCCACAATCCTCATTCCTGATGAAGGGCTTATGCCCAAAATGTCGATTCTCCTCCTCGGATGCTGCCTGACCTGCTGTGCTTTTCCAGCACCACACTCTCAACTCTAATACTATCTTTCCAATGCTTCCTGTGGTTGTGGATGATAAGAGGAAGGGCATGAATTGTTTTATTCCCAAACTTTTTGTTAGATTTTGTGTATTTGTGAAATACACTAAGATCAGAGTTCAAACTTTATTTCTTGGTAATGCATATTTTGTTTTAAAAGATAAGTTCACTTTCACACTATTTATGCGTTAATTTTCTGTTTCACTAAACCTGCTTGAAAAATCCATGATGTTAAAGGACACTGATTGCAAATCCTGGTTTCATGTTGGGGTCCTACATGACCCATTTAGACTTGCTAAAAAAGTTATTAGAAAGGTAGAAACAAAATTGTGTGTAGGTTTAATCAATGGTTTGGCTTTCTGCTGTACCTGATATATCTGGCAAAATTTGACCCCCACATGATCTTCATGTGGTCTTAACCAATAAAAATATTTACTATATTATCCTGTGTTTTCCTTGGAATTTCATGGATGACCTGTAGAATATTATCACAAAGCTGTGTTAGTACTACCACCCAATGGACTGCCATTCCTCTTTGCTGATATTTTAGGTGCTCTCTATTTCTTTATTAGCACTTTGTTTTTTAAATAATAGTGTTTGGGCATTGGCTCTGATTCAATTTCTGTGTAAGCTATTTGATACAGCTCCTTAACTCAAGATCCATCTATTGCATTTTTATTAAAGATGGGCTGAGCATGTCAGCCTCATTTTCTTCACCTTTGTCTTTTTTACTTAAGTATTCAAAACCTTTTGTCAGATAACTGATTTTCCATGTTGTCTCATTTTACTGTAGACTTTTAGTTTTTCTGTCTAATTCTGTGAACTCATGATCTAGGCAAATTATGGTCAGGAAATGCCCCAGGGTTTTCCTCCTGGGCATCTGTTTTTTTTCCCAACACCCTTGGTGAGGCCAATAACTTTGAATCAGCAAGGTTACTCTCCACGATGAAATCAATATATTCTATCAGGATTTATTTCAGAACTCCAGCTACAACTTCTCCACTTGCTAAGTTACTCTTTTATCTGATTCTGATATTGGTACTGGTTTGTGACCCCTGTGTAAGCCTCAAATTAATATTTTTCCTTCATTTAATCTCTCTGGAAGTTAATTGATATCATCAGCGAACGTTAGGAACTGACTGCTCCAATGTAAGTTGGTATCTTTGTTAGTTTACTTGGTTCCTGAGAAAAATAAGGAAATACCTCTTCATTTGTAATCAAAAATTCAGAATCTCCATAAGTCTTAATTCTTTTTTGCAATAATCAGTGAAGAACATTTCTTGGCAGTCCTCAGCCATCGTTTCCATATTGTTCATGCTTTGGACACTTCAACCTTGAGTTTATTAACAAAATATTTATTATCAATACCATGTAAACATTTCCCAAATTCCCATAATATTTACTCTCTACTCTGAAAAAGGATATTTCCCACAACAATCCACATGTTTGATCTGGGCTGTTGGGATCTCCTTCCTCTCTGGGATAGTCAAGAGTGTGGTGCTGGAAAAGCACAGCAGGTCAGGCAGCATCTGAGGAGCAGGAGAATCGATATTTCGGGCATAAGCCCTTCCTGATGAAGGGCTTATGCCCGAAAATCGACACTCTTGCACCACAGATGCTGCCTAACCTGCTGTGCTTTTCCAGCACCACACTCTTGACTCTGATCTCCAGCATCTGCAGTCCTCACTTTTTTCTCTCTGGCATAGGGCTAGCTCTTTTTTATGAAGGTCAGGAATTTCTCATGGATCATTTTGGATTGCTGCGTAATCTTCTGCCATCAGTCTTACTGTGAATCCCCACTGACTTCCAGGTGTGTGTTTTTATTTCCCCTCGCCCCGAACCTTTCTGAATGATCTGTGGTTTTTGGCCAATGGGGTCATGAGTGGGGTTCAAAGCATTCAACTGGGGTCAAGCCAACACCCTTCCCAGTTGCTATGTCAGGGTGGTGTAGAGTGCACCTCCTGAGGCAGTGGCTGGAATTCCAGGTGCCAGAAAGTCTGATACTTTTCCAAGCCTTTGTGACTTATTTGACCATTGTCCATACTATTCTCTGTAGCCAGTAGCTGACTTTTTATTTAGTTTGACCATTTGGGCAAATTTAAAATGTTCAATTTTGGGCCCATGGTCTCTTGATCACGCTCTCCCTAAAAGATTCTATGGGGACATGCTGTAACCTATGTAACTGCTACAGTTTTGCTATTCATTTTGTTTCCTGATGCACGCTTTTCTGAAGATTCCTTGGATGTTCCTATTATTGTAATTGGCCTCCAATTTAACTTCCAGCATTGAGATTTAGCATGTCCAGTCTTTTTGCAATGGAAGCATATTATTATCTTTATATTACTTTTAGGTTCAGCCTTTCTTCTTTTTTTTTTTAGTATCCTTCTGTTTGTTCCCTAAAATTAATATCTTGTCCATGCCCAGAATTTCTATCCCCACATGTGATTGCTTGTGAAAGATCTCATGAGTTTCTGCCTGAACTGCCACTTCTCTGTTCTTTGATACCTGATGCTTATTGAAATACATCTTGAGGGTTACTGGATTACTATTTTGGTATTCTTCCTCAACCATGATTTCCCTCCCATTCTTAATTTTTTTTATTACCTTCAGTGATCGGATTCACTGACTCCACACATTGGTTTCCTTGTAAATTCTAGTGTTACCTGATTGTGTTTTTTTCTTGTAGTACTAATTTTTAACTTATAAGCTTCAGGGGCAAGCTTATAGGCACCTTTTGTGCACTTCTATTCACGACTATCTTTTCAAATCAGATTGCAAAGTTCTATTCTGCAGAGGATTCTGGCTATCCTAGTGCCTAGATGCCAAAAGATCAGTGTGCAGATGCACCAGGTTATTCAGAAAACTTAACAGTAAAATGTTATTTTTTATTGTGAGAGTTATTAAATATAAAGGTAGGGAGTTTAATTTTAAGTTATGGTGAGATTACAACCCGAATGATGTATACAGTATGATCTGTTTATTTAAGGAAGAATTTAAATGCATCGGAAACATATCAGAGAAGGTAAAGCATGATATCTGGAATGAGCAGATTGTCTTATGAAGAACGCTTGAACAGGCTAGGCTTGTATTCACTGGAGCTTACATGAGTAAACAGCTTTGATTAAAAGATCTTGAGTGTCTTGTCAGGGTGGAATGAAAGGGATGTTTCTTTTTTGGGAGAATCGAGAACTAAGAATTACTGTTTAAAAATAAAGGGATCATCCATTCAAGGCAATAATGAAGCAATTATTTTGACATTTGAAAATCTTTTAAACTCTTTCTTAAAAGGTTAAGGAACCAAGCTCTTGAATATTTTTACGGCAGAGAAAGGTAGATTCTTGATAAGAATGGAATTGAAAGGTCATTGGCAATAGGTGGAAATGTGGAGTAACTAGATCACCTTATTGAATGATGCAGCAGGCTGAAGGGGTGAGTGTCCTGCTCTTCCAATTCATCTTGGGCGGCACGGTGGCACAGTGGTTAGCACTGCTGCCTCACAGCGCCAGAGACACAGGTTCAATTCCCGACTCAGGCGACTGACTGTGTGGAGTTTGCATGTTCTCCCCGTGTCTGCGTGGGTTTCCTCCCACAGTCCAAAGATGTGCAGGTCAGGTGAATTGGCCATGCCAAATTGCCCTTAGTGTTAGGTAAGGGGTAAATGTAGGGGTATGGGTGGGTTGCGCTTCGGCGGGGCGGTGTGGACTTGTTGGGCCTAAGGGCCTGTTTCCACACTGTAAGTAATCTAATCTAATCTAATCTAATCTAATCTATTTGTGAAGTGAAAAGTGAATGTTGTCATATTCCTAGAGGACCATAGGCTCCTGTCTCATAAAAGAGAGATGACTGACGGTGAGTTCAATGTGAAGCTCACCACGCCTCCAGCAAGGGGCGAGGTTGAGAAGGTGTGAGTCTTTGTGATATCCTCAGCAGTATGGGGATTTAAACCAAAGCTGTTACATTATTCTGTGTTGCAATCCAGCCATACAGCTAACAGTTGTCATCAGTGTAATGTCAATTCAGTTTTTTTGCATGTTCCTGTTCGATGGTTGAGAGTATACTAAGTGGTTTGAGCTCGAAACATCTTACATGTGAAGAATATGACAAACAATTCATGTAACTTGGGGGGATGTCTAGTCCCTTGTGAAATAAATAACTTTGCTGTTTCAGCAAGCATTTCATGTGTTTTATTTTTAATAACTTTAACTTAAATTTGATAAAATGGAAATGTGTTAGATGCCAAATGTTGCCAATAAATGTGATGAAATATTTTCATGTTGTGAAAAAGGAAATACTCAAATAGGATAACTTTCCAATAGCTGCTAAAGAGTACTCTTGACTACTGTTCACATTTTGATAGTCTGACAAGAAGTAGGGGTAGCTGCGCAATTTAAAGGAACCTTAATAATAGTATAGATAAGACTTTTATCTCAACCATGTGCAGCCACAGAAATCTCAAATTTACATAATTTGTGAAATATTCAGTGTGCGTTTGTCTTTCTGATCTTCCCTGCTTATTTTACCAGCTTGTAAATCATCTTCTGAAACCAAGGTGATTTCCCACACTGTTCGCCAACCTGTGTTCCTGCGTAGCATGTCTGCACCCTCTGACCTAGAAATGATTGCAAATGAGGATTTAGAATTCACACGAGCCAGTCAAAGGTAAAAGGCTAAGTTAATTTGGTATTTCCAGGAAGTTTCTATTGTAAACATGTCCTGTCTTGGAAATAACATTGCAGTGTTATCACAGAATATTAATCACAGAATGCTTATAGTTAGATATCTGTCTTGTTTGTTGATGGAATTTGCAATTTGCTGATAAGACAAGCATTTAAATCTCATTCTTGAGAATATGAGATGAGTTGCTGCCTCGAACTGCTGTGGTCCATATAGTGTATTTTCTTGAGAAATTGCATGAGTTTTCATGAAGGTATGACAGTATATTGGACTGAGCGAGATTTGGAGGAATCTTGCAGGTAGTGTTTCCATACAATACTACCGTTCTTCTAGTAGAAATTAGAGCTTTGGAAGGTGATGTCAAATAGTTTAGACAAGTTACCGCAATGCATCTTTTAGATAGTGTACACTGTTATAACATATCTCTGATTTGTTGTCTGCAGACTGAAACTGTGATTTAACATGTTTCAAATCTTTGGACCTAGCAGAACTGCTTCTGTTTATTTTTCTGTAGTTTGCAGCAACCTTTACTGATCAGTTACTCACTGTACTCCCATTCTCCATTTGTATTCCTTGACAATTCTCATGTTGCACTAGCCACCAAAATGGGCTTTATTTTTAACACTTCTGCACAAGTGACAAAGTCGGATTAGCGTTTGAAGGATTGTACTGACTTTCCAAATTTCAGCTTGAACAGGCATCAAGCCTGAAATCCTATGGGGGAAGGAGCTTCTTTAGGACAGAGTGTTTCCCCTCTTTTTTGTGTGTAAAAAGAACATACTTTCATTTTTCCATTCACTACGATCTGGATAGGTCAACAGTATTTTCATAGGGTTGTAAGGCTGCCAGATGTATCTGGGTGTGAATTGACCACTCATTATGTGACATGTTCTTTATTCATGATGTTTTTGTTGCTGTTGAGAAGCTAGTCATGAACTGTCTCTCTGGAACCACTATAATCTGCATAGTCTTGGTACACCCACTTTTTGGTTAGGTAGGGAATTCCAAGGTTGCTAACCAGTAGCCATGGGGAATTTCAATGTGTTTCCAAATTATTATGTTTTGTGACTTCGAGATAGTTGTGTGCCTGCTGTTCTTTTCTTCCAGGTGGTCAAACCGCAAGATTGGAAGTATTGGTAGGAAATAATCAAGCTAGAGAAAGTGAGAATTTGAAAAAAAACTATAAGAACACATTTTAAAAATAAATGGGATGCCACATGCTACAAAAAATACTTTGTACTCGTCTCCAGAGGCTTGTCTTCATTCCCATTAAGTGCTTTAAACAGATCCTTTTGGATTCATGTGGAGAAAGTTGGTCTTTACAAGGTCTAAATTTGGGCAAGGTTATATGTTGGACAGTTACATATTTTTAGTGAAGGTGCTATTATTAGGGAGCGCTCTCAGCCATTAAGTTTTGTTATGCTTTAAGTATTTATCATTTTTAGCCAAGTAATTTCAATATTGCAGATGTCATGGAATTTTTATGTCTTGTTTGAAGGAGACGCCATGGGAATAGTCATCGGAGTAGTTCCTTCACTCTGCTTCAGTCTCTGACTATTGAAGATAGTCGGGACAAGCCAACGTATAGTGTGCTGCTTGGACAGCTCTTTGCTTTCATTGGGACAAATCCTGACCAGGCTGTAAGTGTTTAAATTTTTTTTTGCAACTAAGCTTTATTTCCAAAAGTATTGGAAAAAATTTGAGGCGATCAATTTTTGTCTTGAAAAAAAAGTACATAATATTCTGATGGCATGTATTTTGTCAGTAAATAAAATTTGAAATAATTTGCAGGACCAACTGATTACATAGAAGGTGTGCAATTCTATTTTTTTATTCCTTGAATTGAACTTCTCTAACTTATGACATTTGTTTCACCATGTCTGTAATTATACACATCATCTCACTGACTTAAATGCACTTGGACTAATTTATCATTTCTGTCCATGAGGCATGAATACTTAACGTTAATTGTACATATTGCTATGTTTCTGTTGATCTATAATTGGCAGCATTTGACAATAATTACTGAAGTAATGTGGCAAACTTTTCTCATTACCTACTAAATTAAAATGGAAAGGCTGCCATTGAGAATTACATAAACAACATTTGAAAATTATGATCTTATTTAACTTAAGGTGTCAAGCAGCAGTTTCCTTTTAGCTGCCCAGACTCGGTGGAGGCGTGGTAATACGAGAAAACAAGCCCTGGTACACATGCGTGAGCTGTTGACAGCAGCAGTCCGAGTTGGTGGTGTTACTCATTTGGTTGGACCTGTAACCACAGTTCTTCAAGGTGGGCCAAGGTGAGATGCTGCCTAATAGAATTGTTGCGGTGGGTGGAGGGGGGGAGGGGTGTAGGGGGATGGGGGAGGGGAGGGGGTGTGGGGAGGGAAGCAGTTGGGGAAGAAAGGTTATTCTTTAAAAGGAAACTCTTGGATAAAGTTATCTTTTTGGGATGTGGCAGCAAGTAGACTTTGTTTACTCTTCTAATGTTACAAATTCTGAGTACTGAGCAACTCACTTGTTTTTAAAAAGTAGTTGCATGCTCAATAATGTGAGGGGCGTTACTTTGGGTGAATGAGGAATATCCTTGTTCTACTCCAGTTATGCACCTCAGCCTCACTCTTCAATCCCCTAGACCTGGTTCCAACACAATATATATTTTTTTCGTTTTGAGTAGTTGTGAATGCTGAATTGTAACTTTTGGAACTGGATTGAGATTGCTTCCCTTATTGTCATATTTATGTATTATTAATTATTTGCATGTTTTGTCCCCCTCTCACTGCATTTTCTTGCACAGCCATTCACCATGCCACCACAAATTTAGACATGGGGGGAAAAAGCCTAATAGCTGCTAGTGTTGCTGCTCCGTAATTGTGCAGGAGGAGAGACCTTTCCAACAGAGTGAGTTGGACGTCTCTATTCCCTAGTCCACTTTGATGTATTGGATCCATTTGATGTTCCTTCCTACTAATTCGACCATGTCTGAAGTCTTCGAATGTGATGGAGTATTAGAAAGGTTAGAGTGTAGTTTCTTTTTGGTAGGAAAGAAAACATTGTTTTTGTCCAATATCCATATTAAAATGTAAAATATCTTGGTAATACAGAGCTTGAATTTTGCTGAAAAAATGCACGTTTTTAAGAAAAACGTTTCATCTTGCATTCATCAGTATGTCCTACATTACCAAATAAAGGGAAAACAAAACTTGTGTGAGAGGAGAGTGTTGGCTCAGTTGGCTAGATGGCTGGTTTGCAATGCAGAGTGACGCCATCAGGATAGGTTCAGTTCCCATCCTGGCTGAGATCACCTTGTTACCTAGACTCACCTGTTGTTTGAGATGTCTTAAATCTGTGGTTGGCTGGGTACTTTCCAGCACCAAAGGGCTTATTCAGGAGTTTGGTTGATGTGTTGTGAGAAATGGTCTTATCAGAGTAGTTGGATGGCTTTGAGGCACCTTATTTCAGTATGAAGTATGTAAGATGAACAAATAGTTTGGTTTCTATTTATGTAGTTGCTGTTAAGGCCCAACTTGTAGCACATGGAATTATAGAAATCCCAACACACACATTGACCATTGAAGGTAGAATCATGTCATTTAGTCAGAGTCTGACTGATTTCTGAACCAGGACGTCAAGGAAAGATTAGATTAGATTCCCTACAGTGTGGAAACGGACCTTTCCGCCCATTTTGCTGCTCAATTTCAGTGATTAACCTGAGTACAGTATCAAATTCATTTAAGATGTACAAGACAATTGCTTTTTACACCTGTGGATTAAAACTGAAATATGGTTTAGCAGTTAACTGTTAGTCATCATCTAACTGGTGCATTCTCCATTCCAAATATTCTATCAATAAATCCATTTGCCAGCCAGTTGATCCCCTCATACAGTATACATATTTTTCCTTACTTGGTAATTCTTGCAAATTGTCCTAATGAGTCCCAAGATGACAAAGCTTTGACATGTTTAAATTATTTTCGCCTTTGTTATTCAACTTACTTTGTTTTATTCAATCCCATCAATCTGATTCCTGCTAGTCTAGCAATGTCCTGATTATTTAAGAAAAGCACTTTATGCCAGAGATCCTGTCCTCGACACCAACAAGTTTGATATTGAATGCACAGAGATAAAAACAAATATTGTTAAATTTACAGAATAGATTAACTCAAATTTGGGTCCAATTAAATTAAGGATGTTTATTTAACTGAATATAATTAATTTGGATTTCTGATTTTATCCAACTGTATAACAGCTCACGACTGTCTGACTTTTCTCATTAGTAAATGTGTATTGCTGTTCTCTAAGGATTGAAGAGCTGACATGTGGCGGAATGGTGGAGCAGGTTCAGGAGGCATTTGGCGAGACCATGACATCAGTTGTTTCACTTTGTGCACGATATCCAATTGCCTGCGCCAACAGCATTGGCCTTCTTTGCACTATTCCATACACAAGGTAAGGAACTATTGTTTAATGAATTGGAAGTTAAATCATCCATTGTCGTAATCCACATATTTAAATAATTTCCAGACAATGCAGACAATATCATATTGAATAGTTGCTTTTGTGGTCTTCGCAGTGGGCTATTCTTCTGATTGGGGATGTAAGTGATTCAAGTGTCTTTGTGAAAAATGGCAAAAGTGCACTGATCGAGTTCTGCTCGCCATGACAAATGTGTATGAATCTAATAAAACCATGAAAATCAATTTGCTTGACTGACTTCAATTTAGAATCTAACAATAATATGCACCTGGTTTCATCATTAGCGGGTTAAGCAACTTTATTTAATAGAAACAATTAATTATAGTCTTTAGGAAATTGTGTTTTTTGCGGCCTTTCTTCAAATAGTATTGTTCTCGCTTATCTAGTATTTTTTCTCTCCCTACCCCTCCCGTGTTTAGAAGTGAGGAGAAATGCCTGGTGCGTAGTGGTTTGGTGCAGCTCATGGATAGACTTTGCAGTCTAACAAGCCAGCGAGAAAGTAGCTCCAGTGAGAAACAGACAAGAAAACAGAAGGTAGCTACGATGGCCTGGGCTGCCTTCCAAGTACTGGCTAATCGCTGTGTGGAGTGGGAGAAGGAAGAAGGTGAGTGTTATATGTAAATAAAATCATGTCTCCCTGCTACAACCATATATTTTTTTCTTCCTTCAAAGTATTAAAACTCAGGTTAGCGTTATTCATTATTTCATGTTTGACTTTGTCTTTATTTTGGTTCATGCCTTGCACAATAGACTCTGGCTCTTAGTTAAAATCAGTTAATACAAAACCTGCCAATTTCCACTAATTTTGTGAAAAGATTGTATGCAATTAAATGAGAAGAGTACACTGACGATAAAAGACTGTGATCTTTCTGATAGACCTGCTAACACTTTTTAATTTTGACAGCTTCCCCGCTGACAAAATAAAACATTTGCAGACCACGATCTTAGGGTAGTTTACTTTTTTCCTCTGTTGAAGGTGAAGATTTTGTAATTTCCAATATTTTCAATGGTTAGAGGATCAGTTTATTGGTCTCATGTTGGGCAACTAGACAGTGTGTACCTAATGAAAATTGTTCAAACTTCTGCTGCATGGTCAGACATTAGAATACTCAATGTGCCCCATCTGGTTGGTTGGTTAACTAAGAGTTATTTTCATGGAGTAGGAAAATAATACAAGTGACTACTTGTAGATGACAACCTTCTTCTGAGATGTCAACCAATCATGTGAAAGACGTTTTCTATCGTTAAATATAAAAGATACGCAAGTAAAGATATAACTACCAAATACATTGCAAGCCAAACTTTTAAAGATAACTAACTTTGATATCAAATTTTTTTATTATAACTTCCTTAAAAATGCTAATATGTGGATTTTCTTTTTAAATTGGGACTCCTCCTATCCCAGATTAAAAGTGGAGTCTTTTGGGTCTTTAACTTTTTTTTAAGTTTGGCATATGGTGCTATGCTTTGATAGAATTCTATCTTCCTCCTTTAGTGTGTATTTAATCACGCTCTCTCGCTGTCCCTCTCTTGATTGACTACTTTCCCTTTCCATCCCCTTCCACCAAATAAAAACCTATCACATTTAGGTGTATCAACAAATGCAGTCCATTCTGGCTTAGCTCGTCAAGTGTCAAGCCTGTTGACCAACCATCTAGCCCGTGCTACTGAGTGCTGTGGGAATCAAGCAGCAGGGAATGACGCACTGCAGGATGTTCTCAGCCTCCTCAATGACCTTTCCAGGTAGGGAGAGCAACAACTAGTTCTTTAAAAGTGCAGGTACCATTTAAAATTTTGCCATACATCTGAGATTCACCAATTTACAACCATCATGTACTTCGGTAAAGTGTGAACTGAAAAGTTCTTACAAGATTCCGATATTTTAAAAGGACTATGCTGACGAACCTGTTTTGCTGTCACACTAATATTATCTGAACAATCTTTTTGCTGTATGCAATCTGTAAACAATTAAATAAGTAGTTGAAGACATTTGGGTTCTTTATGCCATTCCATGTCTTTTTTAAAATTAATTATTGTGAACAGTGATCACCCACAACTAGACTGCATCTTTGAAGGAGTGCTTTCAATTCATTATTTGAATAGGTTTTGAATGAGTTAAGTTCAGATATTTGCATTTGTTTCATTGCATAGCACACTAGAGATATGCAGAATTTCAAATAAATATCCATAATATTTTAGCGCAAGTAATGTGTAACTAGCATACTTGGTGCATAAATTCAACGTCATTGAATTTTAGTGTTAAAATAAATTTAGTGTTGCATGTGTACTCTGTTATGCTATTCAACAATTTTAAACATAGGTGTTTAAGAATGAAAACTGAATAGATCAAACATTTTTGCAAGCCTGATTTTTCCAAGCAGCAATTGTATTGCCTAGAATATATTTTGCATATATGAATTTTGGAAACTAATGAAGAAAATTTAACTCTGCTTTTCTCTACACTTTATTTCTGATCTTATCAGAAGTCAAATTGGTAAAGCAATCCTTAGCCAACCTGCCTGTGTGTCAAAGCTCCTTTCATTGTTGTTAGACCAGCGACCATCCCCCAAGCTGGTACTCATCATCCTTCAACTTTGCCGTGCTGCCTTGCCTCTCATGAGTGTGGAAGACTGTGGGAATGTGGAATTGCCCCCATGGAGCTATTCTGTACCTCCCCTGGACAATGAACAAGATGATCCTGCTGATCCTGCTTCAAATATTGCATCACTTCTATTAGCTAAACTTGCTGATTATGTTGTACCAGGTAAGTTAATTGACACTGAAAGCATGGTATCGTAGAATCATAGAATCCCTATAGCGTGGAAACAGGTCATTTAGCCCAAGAAGTCCACACCAACCCTCTGAAGAGTATACCACCCAGACCCATTCCCCTACCCTATAACTGTATATTTCCCCTGACTAATGCATCTAGCATACACATCCCTGAACACTATAGGAAATTTCGCATGGCTTATTCACCTAATCTGCACATTTTTTGGGAGGAAGCTGGAGCACACGGAGGATATCCAAGCAGACACTGGGAGAATGTGCAAACTCCATGCAGACAGTTGCCCGAAGGCGGAATTGAAACTGGGCTCCTGGCACTGTGAGGCAGCAGTGCTAACTGCTAAAACAGAAAAATAATTCTTTGCCCATAATATTAAAAATCTGTCTTTTCCCTGTTTAAACTTACCTTTATGGTCTTGCCCTGGAATAAGAAATGGTCTTTTCACTTATCAGTTTCAGTCGTTGATCTTTTCCCATTAGACACATTTCTTTAGTTATAAGATGTTGCAAACTCCAATTCCTTTAAGGTAAGAAATCATTCAGAGAGCCACTGGTTCTGGTGTGTTTTTGGTTTGTAGGCAATGTGGAGTATTGTACATGTCTCATCATAAAAATACAAGTGTTTTCAGGCAACTGTAGATTTCTGGCTCTGGGGTAGCACTTCAAGGTCAGATGCTGAGCTCCAGGGGATTTCTGCAGTGTCAGCTGAGAAAGAGAGATTCTGAAACAGTAGGGCTCCTTTATATCATAAAAGGAGTTATAGTAAGCAGTGCTAGTGTGGTATTGTTATTCCCACAACTGACACAGAAGTGATTAGTATTTTTTTCAAAATTAGCTTTTGGTTTTAGTCTTATGGTTGCACAAATATATTCGGAAACCATTGGGAATTCAACTGATGCTGTTTAACTGAAATCAAAGATCTAAATATTGTTCCTTTTCATGTGCTTCCCTTTAAGTCTTTCCTCTCCTGAAGACATTGTCACCTTGGTATAGAGTTTTTTTGGCATCTGTTCCTCCAGTACTCAAAGTAGTGACTATTTCTTTGTGATCCTAAATGTTTAATGTTAGACGATTCTCAAAAGTTTCTTAATATCTGAACCATATCCTTCTTGAGCTCAATTCACACATGCAGTCTTTGCGACAGAAGTGTTGATCAAATGCAGACATGGTGTTTTCTTTCCCAGATGTGCTGAGATCTGGTATAACAGCTTGTTGCTCCAGCTGAGATCCACTAACAGCATATACCAGTTTATTTATTGCAGTAATTATTAAATTTCATACTGAATTACTATTGGTGAAATGTAAATTGAGAAATTGTCAAAATTGAATTCTGCCCCAAGTGTTTGCATGGCTTCAGTCAAGTGTGCAGGAAATCTGACATTCTAACAGTAATATTGGTGAGGCTGTTTGTTTGAGAAGTTGAACATTTAACACTCCATTTTTAGGGTGTCAAACTGTGCTGTCTCCCAGCACGTCAGAAGCTGGTTCTTCCTTTTCAAAATCCAGCCCAAAGAACTCAATAAAATCAGAGAAAGATGGTGGAGAGGAAAGCGAGGCAGTAGATGGTAAACTGTCGATCTTGATTCATAAACGTGAGGATCAGTCATCCCATGAAGTCCTTCAGCCATTACTCAGGTAGGTGTAGCAGTACAGTTCTTTTCTGCCATCTGTTTACTTTTCACTTGAAGGTGCAGTTTTATGGTACTTCAATACTTGCTTTTCTCCAGCATCGCATTCAGATGCTATAGGCTGACAAGCCCCCAGGTCCTAATCGACTTCATCCTAAGACCTTAAATCAAGTAGCCAATGAGATTGTTAATGTATTGGATTTGATTTTCCAAAATTTCCTAGTTCTGGTAAGGGTCATTTAGACTGGAAGATTGGAATAAAGGAATTATATTCAATAAAAGGAGGAAGACCAACTGCAGGAAACTACAGGCCAATTAGCTCAACATCCGTCATAGCGACGATGTGGAAAATTATTATTAAGGTTGTTATTGCAGAGCACTTAAAGTTCAAGGTAATCAGACAGTTTGACTTGTTTTTGTGAAAAGACAATTTATGGCTTCATTATTGGCAATGAAGCCAATTTATTGCATTTCTTTAACATGTGCCTGGGGTACGTGGGAACTGATGGATGTGTACTGTACTTAGATTTCCAGAAGAGATTTGATAAAGTGACACATCAAATATTATTGAGAGATAATAGCTCATGGTCTGGGGTAACCTACTGACATGGATAGACAATTGGCTAGCCAACAGTAAACAGTAGGCATAAATGGATCATTTTCTGGTTGGCAGGCTGAAACAGTTGATGTGCCATAGGGAGTTCTGCTGCGGCCTTAATTTTTCACAATTTATATAAATGACTTGGATGAATGGACTGAAGGTATGTTTGCTAAAGTAGCTGATGACAAAGTATAGATGCGAAAGAAAGTTGTGAAGAAGACAGCAGTGTAGACAGATTTGGTGAATGGGTCAGGGTCTGGCAAATGATAATTAATGTGGGTAAATGTGAAAATGCTTATTTTCACAGGAAGAGTGTAAATAAGCTTCTTAATGCTGACAAATTGCAGAGCTCTGGGCTACAGAAGGGTCTGTGTGTCTTAGTACATGAATTGCAAAAGTGTGCAGTTACAGCAAGTAATTGGGAAGTAATATAAGTTTCATATCTCTAGATTTCATGTAAGCCTTTACAGGCAAGGTCGTCAAATCGTGAATGCCAATTATGGCATAGAGTCATACAGCACAGAAGAGGCCCATCACACATTGAGTTTGCATCGGTCTGTATAGACTAATCCAACTTAGCTCATCACCTTAAATATTATGACATTTCAGGGGTTTATCCATATTCTTTTTAAAGGTGGAGATTTCCTGACTCTATTACATTGCCTGGCAGTGTAATAGAAGTTCCCACCACCATTTGGATGAAAAAAGAATTCCTCAATCTTTTCAAACCTCCTGCCCTTTACCTTAAAGTTATGCCCCTCATTAATGATCCTTGAACAAAGGGAAACAGCTGTTTGCTATCCATCCTGTTCATTCTGCTAATAATCTTGTACACCTCATTCAGGATCCCCTCAGCCTTATCTGCTCTAGATAAAACAACCTGAGCCTATCCAGCTTGTCTTCATGGCTAAAATGCTCCAAACCAGGCAACATCCTGATGAATCTCTGTTACACCTCCTCCAGTGACATCACATCTTCCCCATAGTGTGACGACCAAAACTGCACACAGTGCTACAACTGTGGCCTAATCAAAGTTTTGTGCAGCTCCAACATAACTTCCTTGCTCTAATAATCTATGCAAATAATAGGCATATCATTGAGGAAAGGCAAGTGTCCTGTAAGCCAACTTAATAAACCTATTAGTCTGTCTTGTTGCCTTCAGGAATCTTCGAAAAAGCACCCAAGACCCCTCTGTTCTGAACTTCCAAACTTCCTGCTATTCATTTGAGTGCTCCCTTGCCTAGTTACTTCTTTGAAAGTACATCATCTCACTTTTCAGCATAAAATTCTATTTGCCACTGATATGCCTAATTGCCCAACCCCTCTATATCTTCCAGTTACTGAAGACCACCTTCTTCCCTCTTCGTGCCAATCTTCATGTCATCTGTAAACTAAGTTAGGACAGTCCCCCTGCACCCCTAATTCTCATCTATATTTTTTATAAATATCATCAGAACAATGGGAACCAGCACTGACCTTTGTGGTATTCCACTGGGCACTCCAATCCCACAAACAGCATTCTACCACCATCCTGTGTGTATCACCACTAAGTCAATTTTGGATTCTTCATTTCCTATCACTAATTCAATTTTGGATCTATCAGTTCTATGACCAATGTCCACACTTGCATACTTTCCACCATGAAACAATAATAGCAACTCTGCTTCCCCTCATCTTGTCTAGCTTTGTGACCATTTGGCACGCTCCAGAACAGCCTTAGGATTGATCAATTAGCTTAGAGGTAATAAATTGAGTTTCTTTGTTTAAGGGGTTCACATTCAAATTTAATTTATAGCTAACAAGGAGCTCTTGGTAATTATTGACTACATTGGGTTTGGTGTATGAAAAATATTTCTGATATTCAATCCAAAGTTAGACTTGGGTCAGGATTTTTCATTTCCTAGTGAAGGCATTATATTGTATGGCTTCCATGATTTTGCATGGCTGTACTAAAAAGTGTTACAAGCTGAATCAGGTGAGGTGACAATGAAGTTAAATATTCAGTTGCACTTTTATGTAATTTGAATTCTCCTCTTTGCAGTAGCTCGGAGGGGCGTCCTTTCCGACTGGGCACTGGAGCCAACATGGAGAAAGTAGTGAAAATGGATCGAGATATGACCAAAGTAAGGAGTTATGAGAAAATAGTTCCCAAATGGCAAAAGACTGTGATCTGAAAATTCTGATACCATTAGCACAGTCTGGGGATCGATTGCAAATCTGTCCAAAATCTCCATGGCTCATTCTGCACTCAATGACCTTTGGCATCAAAAACAAAAATTTTCTAAGTTTGTGGACAGAAGTTGATCAGGTCAAAAGAGTTGAATGCTGGAAGTCACTTTACTGTCATAGAGTCATAGACATGTACAGCACGGAAGCAGACCATTCGAGCTAACCCATCCGTGCTCACCAGATATCCTAACTAAATTTAATCATGTTCGTCACTTCTGATATCCCTCTAAATCCTTCCTATTTGTAGACTCATCCAGATGTCTGTTAAAGGTTGCAATTGTATCAGCCTCCACCACTACTTCTGGCAGCTCATTACATACATGCACCACTCTCCGCATGAAAAATCTGCCCCTTAGGTCCCTTTTAAAACTTTCACCTCTCACCTTAAACCTATGTCCTCTAGTTTTGGACTGCCCCCCCCCCCCCCCCCCCCCCCCCCCCCAGAGAGAAGACCTTGTCTATTTATTGTTGAAGGGATTGATAAAGGGCTTATGCCCAAAACATTGATTCTCCACCACCATCCTCTGTCTTCTACCTTTGAGCTAGTTCTGTATACAAATGGCTAGTTCCTTCTGTATTTCATGTGATCTAACCTTGCTAACCAGTCCACTGTGGGAACCTTATCAAACACCCAACTGAAGTCCATATAGGTTACATTCACCACACTGCTCTCATTAATCCTCTTTGTTGCTTCTTCAAAAATTCAATTAAGTTAGTGTGATATGATTTACCATGCCCAAATCCATGTTGACTATCCCTAATCAGTCATTGCCTTTCCAAATACATTTAAATCCTGTCCCTCAGGATTCCCTCCAACAACTTGCCCACCCCCGATGTCAGGCTTACTGCTCTGATGAAGAGCTTATGTTTGAACTGTTGATTCTCCTACTCCTCAGATGCTGCCTGACCAGCTGTGCTTTTCCAGCACCACACTCTTTGACTCTGATCTTTAAAAGGTCCTATTCTTTCCCTCGTTACCCTTTTGTCCTCAATGTATTTGTAGAATCCCTTTGCTTTCTCCTTAATCCTATTGGCCAAAACAATTTCACGCCCCCTTTTTGCCTCCTGATTTCCCTCTTAAGTATACTCCTACTGCCTTCAAACTCTCATAAGGATTCACTCAATCTCTGCTGTCTATATGTGCCATATGCTTCCTTTTTCTCTTGACCAAAACCTCAATTTTTCTAGTCATCCAGCATTCCCTACATCTACTAGCCTTGCCCTTCACCCTAACAAGAACATACTGTTTCTTGACTCTCATTACCTCATTTTTGAAGACTTCCCATTTTCCAGCTGTCCCTTTACCTGCAAACGTCTGCCCCCAATCAGCATTTGAAAGTTCTTGCCTAATAATGTGAAAATTGACCTTCCTCTAATTTAGAACTTCAACTTTTAGATCCTGTCTATCCTTTCCCATCTCTATTTTAAAACTAATAGGATTATGGTCACTGGCCCAAAGTGCACCCCACTGACAACTTAGTCACCTACCCTGTCTTATTCCCAAGAGTAGGTCAAGTTTTGCAGCTTCTCTCGTAGGTACATTCGCATACTGAATCGGAGCATTTTCATGTCCATACTTCACAAATTCCTCTCCATCCAAGCCTTTAACACTTTGGCAGTCACAACCTATATTTGGAAAGTTAAAATCCCCTATCATAACCACACTATTATTCTTATGGATAACTGAGATCTCCTTCCAAATTTGTTTCTCAGTTTCTCCCTGACTATTGTGGGGTCTATTCTCCGTTCCAACTAAATAACTTTCCTAGACTTTTTCCCAGGAATATCCTCCCCAGATACAACCATAATGTTATCTCTAATCAAAACACTACCACCCCTCCTCTCTTGACTCCCACCAAATCATTCCTATGGCATCTATACCTTGGAACATTAAGCCAACAGTTTTGTCCATCCCTGAGCCATGTCTCCGTAATTGCTATGATATCCTAGTGCCATGTTCCCAACTATGCCCAGAGTACATCTATCTTAACTGTTCTTCAAAAGTATTTTTACTTTACTTTGGTGTTAGTAATCTTATTTTTATCTATTATTCAGGATACAAGTTCCATCTCTTAAATATATTCATTACTATCCATTCCTTACATTTTGCATCTTCTGTCCCAAATGGGCAATGACTTCTGTGTGTGTAATAAAAGTCAAGGAAGTGCCTTTCCCTGTTTGGTTTTGTTTTTAAAGTTGAGAATTCATACATTGCATAAATCAAATAATTGGGTCACTATTAAATTATGATAAATAACTGTGCAGAGTTTCAGCTTATCTGTCGAATGCATGTTCCTTCTTTATCCTGAAACAGAATAGTATTGTAACTTTATATTGACAAAATATGCTTTCTGAGACTAACGATTTCATTGGTTTGCAGACTGGGTATTGTGAAGTTATCACAGAAGAAGCAGTTGCAGCCTTGCGGAAGGCTACCAAATGGGCACAGTCAGGGCTAATTGTAAGTGTGGGCCCACCAGTGGAGGCTGCCAATCAGGATGCTACCAGCGGGCTGACAACTGGTGATAAGAAGAAAACAGCTCGGACGTCTATCTGCAGAGAAAAAAATGCAGAACTTGCCAGGTAAGAGATAGTGAGAATGGAATGAAGACCAGATAATGAGGAAATGCCCTTTTAGAATGGAGCACAGTTAAACTGGTCAAATTCTTCTACTGAAAAGTATCATCACTTCCTGACTTAAGAAATTTTGAACACTGCAAGCTATTTACAAGACCAACACAAAACAGCTGGAAAGTTGCAGAGAGGCTAAAATAAAACAAGAATAGGAATCTGGTTGCAAGTGTGGGGGTTCTGAGAGAGACGTTGTTAGAGATGTACAGGACAGAAAACAGACCCATTGGTCCAACTCATGTAGAGGCCAAGGCATAAATTAATTAAGTACCATTTGCCAGTATTTGGTCCATATCCTTCCAAATGCTTCCAATTCATATACCCATCAAGATGCCTTTTAAATTTGTAATTATACCAGCCTCCTCCACTTTTTCTGGCAGTTTGTTCCATACACACCACCCTCTGCATAAAATAGTTGCCCTATAGGTTCATTTTAAATCTTTCCCGTAAAAACTTAAACCTATTCCCTCTAGTTTTGGATTCCCCAACGCTGTGGAAAAGACTTTGACTGTTCACTGTATCTATGCCCCTCATTTTATGAACCTCCATTGGGTCACCCCTCAGCTTCTGAGTCTCCAGGGAAAATAGCCCCATCCTATTCAGTCTCTCCTTATAGCTCAAATACTGGCAACATTCTTGTAAGTCTTTTTTGAACCCTTTCAAATTTAACAACACCGTTCCTATAACAGGGAGACCAGAATTGTGCGCAGTATTCCAAAAGTGGCCTCACAAATGTCCTGTCTGGCAGCAACATGACATCCCAACTCCTAAACTCAATGCCCTGACCCATAAAGGCAAGCGTACCAAACAGCGCCTTCACTACCCTGTCTTCCTGAGTCTGTTCTTCCAAGGAACTATAAACCTGTACTCCAAGGTCCCTTTGTTCAGCAACACTCCCAGAACATTACTGTTAAGTGTATAAGTCCTGCCCTCATTTGCCCTACCAAAATGTAGATCAAGTTCCTGTTGCTTTCAGGTAGAAGGGAGAGCTAACTGATGAAAGTACTAATGCAGTTTTAAGTTCTTGGGAATTTAATGAGTTATACTAAAGATTAATGTTTAGTCATCTATCTTTGTATTGTAAAAATATTTCATTAACAATGGAACATTGAGGATGTGAAAAGTGCTTTCTAAATGCAAGTTTTGTTTTAAAATGTCTGAGGTTATATTTGATCAGGATCTGGGATAGCCAGGATGATATGGTCAACATTACTTGCAAGGCATGCTTATTTCTACAACATGATTTGGGAATTAGAATAGAGTTGAAGCAATAGCCAAGTTATTAACAATGAAACCTGATGAGTCCCTTCCAGAATAATGTTGAGACTGGAATGTGACTTGAAACTTTGATTTTTTGTTTCCTTTTGATTTAATATTTGGGCTCTTGAAAACACAATTGTTGGTTCCAAGAATTGGTCTGTCTTCTTCCTGCAGAACAGACCCAGTCCGACCATTCATCAGTGGCCATGTAGCAAACAGCATGGCAGCAGAAGTGATTGCTCTGCTCCATAACTTATTAATGGCTCCTGAGTTCAGCACTGCCCAGATCTGGACCACCACAGCAGAAAAGGTATGTCAAACACGATGCAGAGGTTAAGGCATAGAACTTATTTTGAAACAAGATTTCTAGTTTTCTGGGTTTTTCCTGTTATTGACACTTCAAACCAATGGACTAGTGACCCTCAGCCATTCGCTGCTCTTGCATTATCTTGATTTACAGCTTTTGTGCAACAAATTCAAGAAAGCGATATATAGTGGGGAAGAACAGTATGAAACTTTGAAATTTGATTATCTGCAAAAAATGCTTTTGATCTTGTAAGTCAAAGATAATTGTCTTTAGTTTTATAAGGTTCAGTTGAAATTGATTTGAGAGTTTCCAGTTGATACTTTATAGATTCTGGTTCAGTGAGCCATCAGGATAAACTGTAATCTGCAAGTCTGGTAGAATATTTCAATAGTTTGTTTATCTGTTTTTGTGTTAAGATACTAGCAAGAATCAGACTCTCTGTAATTTTGTTATTAGATTCTGTTCTCAGGAAGGGTCACTTCACCCAAAACGTTAACTCTGACTTCTTTCCACAGATGCTGCCAGACCTGCTGTGCTCTTCCAGCAATTTCTGATTTAGTTTCTGACTTACAGCCTCGTAGTTCTTTTGTCTTTCAGAAAACTCTGTGTAGGACTAAGTATAGGAACAGGCAGTACGGTGGCTCAGTGGTTAGCACTGCTGCCTCACAGCACCAGAGACCCAGACTCAATTCCAGTCTCAGGTGACTGTCTGTGTGGAATTTGCATTTTCTTGTGTGTCTGCATGGGTTTCCTCTGGGTCATGCAGTTTCCTGCCACAGTGGGTTAGCTGGGTTGGCCATGCTAAGTTGCCCATCGTCTCCAGGGGTGTATAGGCGAGGTGGATCAGCTGTGGGAAATGTGGGCTTACAGGAATGGAGTGTTTCTGAGTGGGATGCTCTTCAGACAGTCAGTGTGGCCTTGATGGACCAACTAACCTGTTTCCACACTGTAGGGAATCTTTGAATTTTAATTAAGTGTTGGGTTTTTTTTTTGAAAGGATGGTAATGAAGTTTCTGTTGTGCCTAGAAGCCATCAACAGCATTTTCTTGCATAAGGATGACATGGTGGCTCACTGCTACCCCCACAGACACCCCTCCATCCCCCACCCCGGTTCGATTCCACCTTAAGTCTATGTGGAGTTTGCACAATCTCATCATGCCTTCATGGGTTTCCTCCAGGTTTTCTCCCACAGTCCAAGGATGTGCAGGATAGGTGGATTGGCTGTGCTAAATTGCCCATAGTTTCCAGGAATGTGTGTGTTAGGTGAATTAGCCATGAGAAATGTAGGGTCACGGATGGAGAAAAGGGTGGATTTGGATAGGATGCTCTTCAGAGTCAATGTGGACTGGATGGGTGGAATAGCGCGCTTCCACACTCTATGGGTTCTATGATTCATGTGACTCCACCTTCTACAGCCCACTTTTCCCCACAATAAGTTCCAGTAAAGTTCCATTGTAGTTCTGACTCCTAATTTAAGAACAGTATTTTTTCTAGGATCCTCCATTTTCATTTCTGATTCATTAATCTCCAGCCATGTTAAAAAGATATTATCAGTCTCAAGTGTTTTAACTGTTATCTTGCTAAATCTGTCGGATGTTTTGAAGACACAGTTTAGGATTGAGCACCTTCAGCATGATTCTGTGTAGAAACAAAAAGAACTGCAGGTGCTATAAATTAAAAACAAAAACAGAAATTGCTGGAAAAGCTCAGCAAACCTGCCAGCATTTGAGAAGAGGTATTAGAGTTAAGATTTCCGGTCCAGTGACCCTCCTTCAGAACTGGGTCACCAAACCCACAATGTTGATTCTGTGTCAAGCCTCAGTGGGTATAGAGGAAAGAGAGACGATCACATTCCAGATCATCGTGTTTCTGGAGTTTTAGTTTGTCAATGTTAAGAAGTGTTTTTATTGATAACAATAGCTTTTCTTGTCTGCATGTTCCCCTGCAGAGTACTAATTTCAATCCTTGTACCTCTCCCATTGCTTATCCTCATATGTTCTATTATGACACGGACTAAACCCTCCTGCTTAACCTTCTTTGAAAAGTAACCAACTGGCAGGTCAATCCCATCCTTGTCTTTCTGTAGGAGTAAAGCTTCAACTCATATGTCACTAGCGTCAATGGTGATTTTAAAAGGTTTTGAAAAGTTTGATGCAGATAAAACTGGTTTGGTGGTTAATATTGACCTCAAATTGTCAAATGCCTCCTGGCATTGTTCTGTCCACCAAAACTGTGTTGTTCTTCAGCAAATTGGTTAACGGTGCCATTACACTGCTGAAGTTTGGAACAAACTTCCATTAGAATCAGCTGAGTCCTAAGAATCAAAGCACCTCTTTCTTCGAGGTTGATTATGGAAATTCCTCAATTGTCTTCGTCTTTGTGTTCTGTGGGGTCAGCCGTCAATGACCGATGTTATGTCCCAAGAATGTCACCTCTGCTTTCACAAATTCAGTTTTATTTAAGCTTATCACCAATTTTGCTTCTCGTCGTCGTTCAAAGAGCTCTGCTAACTGTACCATGTGATCTTTCCAGGACTTACTAAAGATCACTACATCATCCAAATAGACTGCACAGTTTGTTAACCCAGCCACAGCTGTGTTCATGAGTCTTTGGAATGTGGCATTATTCATTCCAAAGGGCATCACTTTAAACTAATATAGTCCATTTGGGGTTACAAACGCAGAAATTTCTTTTGCTGTCTCTGACAAAGATACCTGCCAGTAACCACGCATTAAGTCCAACTTGGTGATGTAATTGACTTGTCTAACTTTCTCGATACAGTCCTCTAATCTCGGAATTGGATATGAGACTGATTTTGTAACAGTGTTGACCTTCCAATAATCCACACAGAACCATTAAGTCCCATCTGGTTTGGGAACTAACACAATCGGTGAACTCCACTCGCTGTGGCTTGGGTAGATGATGTCTTCATCGAGCATGGCCTCCATCTCCATCTGGACCTATTTGGCTTTGAAAGGACTAAGCCGATCAGAGTGTTGTCTTATCGGAGCAATGTCTTCTTCATATACAAAGCATTAGTCCTCCTCATCTGATTCTTACATATGTCCTTATCTTGAATAATAAATCTTTCAACTGCGTTCTATGTTCATGAGACAGATAGCTTACTAACCTATCCCACTCCTCAAGGACTTCTTCATTTTTTTATTTTGAGGCACATCAAAATCCACACCCTCTGGATTTAATTCCTCATCCTGCGGGACAGTAGCTAACACCTGTTTCTCCAGTTCTTTCTCTTTAGTATAATACAGTTTCAACATGTTCACATGACATACCGGATACCTATTTTTTTCTATCTGCCATCTTTACTAGATAGTTCACTTGACTCAACGTTTTTTCAATTTGATAGGGATCACGAAACCTGGCTTAGAAGGGATCTCCTATCACTGGTAACAGTACTAACATGTTATCCCCTCGGAAAAATGTCAGAGTCTCGGAGCTTTCATTTGCCACCTGTTTCATTCTATACTGTGACCTCTTTAGGTGCTCTTTAGCTATCTCACCTACTCTATTTAATCTCGCCCTCACCTCCGATACATAATCTAAGTGTGAGATCTCCGACTTTAGTCCTGTCAATTTTTTCAAAGGGCCTCTCACTTCATGACTGAATATTAACTCAAAGGGAGTAAACTGAGTAGATTCATTTGGGGCATCTCTAATGGCAAACAATACAATTAAGATGCCTTTATCCCAGTCATTTGGGTAATCCTGATAGTATGCTCTCAACAAAGTCTTCAAGCAAGTTTTGAGAAGATTTGTAGCTCAGGTTGAGGTTCTGGATGTAGGTTTGCTCGCTGAGCTGCAAGGTTCATTTTCAGGAAGGGTAATTTACAGACGTTTCGTCACCATACTAAGTAACGTCTTCAGTGAGCCTCCAGACGAAGCACTACTGGTTTTTCCTGCTTGGATTTCCTTGGGTTGGTGATGTCATTTCCTGTGGCGATGTCCTTTCCTGTTTTTCTCATTTACCACCCCTGAGAAAAAGAACAGGACATGACATCGCCATAGGAAATGATGTTGCCACAGGAAATGTCATCATCAACCCAAGGAAACTCAAACATATAAATAGAAAGCAGGAGGCACCAGCAGTGCTTTGTCCGGAGTCTCACTGAAGATGTTACCTAGCGTGGTGATGAAACGTCTGTAAATGACCCTTCCAGCTAAGGGAGCAAACCTACATCCATGTTCTTCAAGGTCTGATGCCACCTTTCTAATACTCCCTGGGATTCAGGATGATACACACTGGATTTAAAGTGCTGTATACCTAAGCTATCCATAATCTCCTTAAACAGCCTAGCAGTAAAATTTGACCCTTGGTCCAATTGAATCTCTATGGGTAACCCATACTGTGTGAAGAAAGCTACTAACTCCTCTACTACCCTTTTTGCCTTGGTACTTCGAAATGTAATTGCCTCCAGACATATCCATTATGGTTAACAAATACTGGTTCCCATTTTTAGTTTTCGGGAGGGGACCGACACAATCAGTTATAAACCGTGTGAAAGGTTCTTCAAATGCAGGAATTGGCAACAAAGGTGCTAGCTTCATTACTGCCTGTGTCTTTAAAACCAGCAACACAGAAAAGATTTATCTAGTGCAGTAATCTGTAAAAATCAGAGTTCCAAGAAATATTTAAAGTAAAAGTTAACAAGTATAATGGAATAATTAAGTAATCATTATTTACAACTCTTTCCTCTAACCTATCTTTTACTTTCCCTTTTCACAATACTAGTCCAATAAAACTCCCAATTAAGATTTATTTTTAAAAAACTACTTATCTCAAAACCAGGCAGCTTTTAGTGGTTCTTTTCTTCTTCTTGGCGATTCTGCTTCACACGTTACTGATCGATAGAGGTACCTTTTAAGAGAACTATTTTTCTGGCAGTCTTTACATGCTGGTAGCTTGGCAGTTCTCCTCTCAACTGTTCAATGTTTCCCAGTCTTACACCCCCCCCCCCCCCCCAATGATTGTGTCATTGGATTTTAAGACTGTCAATGCATTCAATTCAAACTTGGTTGGAGGTGGGTATTTTGGGATATAATTTAAACTGATTGGCCAAATTTAAATTTATTTTTGTCTCTAGGCAACTAGCTAATCGAGCTGTTCAACCAAATGTTACATTTATTTTCAGAACACTTGGTGCTGTCAAGTAGTTTTTGCTCATTTTTAACTCTCTTAAAGGTACAGTACATCCACATCTTCATAACAGTTCTAAGCAGTATTATGTTTCTACAGATTGTGTCCCAGTGATGTCCAATTTTATCTCTTCACTAATGCATTTCATTCAAAAATGACTGTGTGCTAGCATGTCTGCTCAAAGGTGGAGTAGACCCTTACAGCTTAGTATAATGAATCTCCATCCTCTTGGGCTTCTTCCAGATCTATGCCCCAAAACATTTTCGTTCCCCTTCCTACAAGCTTATCCAACCTGGTCAACTTTTGCAGTCTGCCCTGCAGATACCAACACTACTTTTTCCATCTCTACAATATCAAATTACTTTAATTGTCTCTCAGTACTGCTGAAATTCTCATCTATGCCTCCAATCACTTCATCTCAAATTTAAAATTCTCAACCTTCTCTTCCTTGACCTTAGGCATTGTACTCATCGCAAAATTCAACACTTCCAAGAGATCCTATTGCATCTTACCTTCCACAGTCCTTTTCTTCCCACCTGTGGTCAGTGACAGAGCTTTCAGTGATCTCTTGTACTCACGGGCGCATTCACTTCAAAAGCCCACCTAATTATTTATCATCATCACCTACCACCTCATTTCCTTCATATCTTAATCATCATATATGTTTAGATGTCTTTTATGTTGAAGGTGTTATATAAATATAATCTTCCTTTTCATGTGCCTACTGAAATCTTGTTCTTCGTCCATCAGGTTCTCTCTCGAGCACTGATGTACATCCCTCAGCTTGGTAAATATGCAGAGAGTGTCCTGGAGAATGGAAGTAGCAGTGGGAGAAAATTGGCAAAGCTGCAGGCTATTGGACGGCAGGCAGTGGCAGCACTTTGTGCACTTGGAGGCTTCAAAGAGACCATTAAAATCGGATCTGAAGTACAGGTAATCTACTCATTGTCTGCATGTTTCTCATGCATCAATGTGTTGGACATTTGTAGTAAAATTAAATTTTTATGGAGGTTATACATCCAAACCTGATCTTCCTTTATGTGCACTTTTAAACATTGAACCCACTCAAATGTTATTGAAGCAATGTCCACAGTGAGGTCATTTTGATCATTAATAGTTGTACCCTGGGCCTAGGCTTGGTGGAGAAAGTATTTGGGTGCAGGTTACAGCAAATAAAAGCAACACCCAGTTGATAAGGTCATGGGAAGAAACGTCGAGAATTCAAGGTATTATCATAAGTGTTCACATACTAAAAACTTTAACGTTAATGATGAAGCTATATAAAGCTGTCACCTCCGTTATAGCAGGATGCAGGCTTGTGAAAGAGTACATGTTTCCTTTTACTAAGTAGTTTCTCAGCAAATCTGAATACAAAGAAAGACTTGAAAATTTTGTTTTTTTTTGTTAGTGACATTGATTGTGAGGTGATATATTTGATGTATATTCAAAAAAACGAAAGATTGGAAGTATGTAGATGGAAGCAGATTGCTTTGTCCCCAGCAGCTGAGATGTTCAAAATGAAGAAGCGTGGATGCAAGAAATTTAGGATAGCGATCAGGTGAAACATGGCCACGATTTTGAGGCTGTGAAATTCACTTCCAGAATTAGTGATTGAGACAGAAACTAGGTCAATTTCTGGTATTAGATTACTGTGGTTCTGTTCGCCGAGCTGGAAGTTTTTGTTGCAAACGTTTCGTCCCCTGGCTAGGCGACATCATCAGTGCTTGGGAGCCTCCTGCGAAGCGCTTCTTTGATGTTTCCTCCGGCGTTTATAGTGGTCTGTCCCTGCCACTTCCGGTTGTCAGTTTCAGCTGTCTGCTGTAGTGGTTGGTATATTGGGTCCAGGTCGATGTGTTTGTTGATGGAGTTTGTGGATGAATGCCATGCCTCTAGGAATTCCCTGGCTGTTCTCTGTCTGGCTTGCCCTATGATAGTAGTGTTGTCCCAGTCGAATTCATGTTGCTTGTCTGCGTGTGTGGCTACTAAGGATAGCTGGTCGTGTCGTTTCGTGGCTAGTTGATGTTCATGTATGCAGATAGTTAGCTGTCTTCCTGTTTGTCCTATATAGTGTTTTGTGCAGTCCTTGCATGGTATTTTGTACACTACATTAGTTTTGCTCATGTTGGGTATCGGGTCCTTCGTTCTGGTGAGTTGTTGTCTGTAAATCTTCGCACAAACTTTGAACACCTACGGGCGAGAGACGCTACGACAAGCCAGGAAATGGGAACCCTGCGCTAACCGACTAAGCGCCACATACGAACAACTCCGGTTTCCTGCATGAATGCCGAAAGAATCGAATCCTTCCACCAAGTGTCCAGACAACAACTCACGAAGGACCCGATACCCAACATGTGCAAAACTAATGTAGTGTACAAAATACCATGCAAGGACTGCACAAAACACTATATAGGACAAACAGGAAGACAGCTAACTATCCGCATACATGAACATCAACTAGCCACGAAACGACACGACCAGCTATCCTTAGTAGCCACACACGCAGACAACAAGCAACATGAATTCGACTGGGACAACACTACTATCATAGGGCAAGCCAGACAGAGAACAGCCAAGGAATTCCTAGAGGCATGGCATTCATCCACAAACTCCATCAACAAACACATCGACCTGGACCTAATATACCAACCACTACAGCGGACAGCTGAAACTGACAACCGGAAGCGGCAGGGGCAGACCACTATAAACGCCGGAGGAAACATCAAAGAAGCACTTCGCAGGAGGCTCCCAAGCACTGATGATGTCGCCTAGCCAGGGGACGAAACGTTTGCAACAAAAACTTCCAGCTCGGCGAACAGAACCACAGCAACGAGCACCCGAGCTACAAATCTTCGCACAAACTTTGAGGTATTAGATTAGATAGGTGAATGAAGTGTATTAAGAGATATGGTCTCAATGCAAGTAAATAATATTGGAATTTAAATTAGCTATGATCTAATTGAAAGGAAGAAAACAGGTTCAAAGGATTACAAGGCCTCCTGTTGCTTTGAAGAAAAGGGTGGTGGGTACGTTGGAAGCAATCCTGAGGGACAGGATGTACGTGTATTTGGAAAGGCAAGGACCGATTAGGGATAGTCAGCATGGCTTTGTGCGTGGGAAATCATGTCTCACAAACTTGATTGAGTTTTTTGAAGAAGTAACACAAAGGATTGATGAGGACAGAGGGGTAGATGTGATCTATATGAACTTCAGTAAGGTGTTCGACAAAGTTCTTCATGGGAGATTGGTTAGCAAGGTTAGATCTCACGGAATACAGGGAGAACTAGCGATTTGGATACAGAACTGGCTCAAAGGTAGAAGACAGAGGGTGGTGGAGGAGGTTTGTTGTTCAGACTGGAGGCCTGTGACCACAAGGATCGATGCTGGGTCCTCTACTTTTTGTCATTTATATAAATGATTTGGATGCAAGCATAAGATGTACAGTTAGTAAGTTTACAGATGACACCAAAATTGGAGGTGTAGTAGACAGCGAAGAGGGTTACCTCCAGATCACAACAGGATCTTGATCAGATGGGCCAATGGGCTGAGAAGTGGCAGATGGAGTTTAATTCAGATAAATGTGAGGTGCTGCATAGGTTTAAGGTGAGAGGGGAAAGATATAAAAGAGACCTAAGGGGCAACTCTTCCACACAGAGGGTGGTACGTATATGGAATGAGCTGCCAGAGGATGTGGTGGAGGTTGGTACAATTGCAACATTTAAGAGGCATTTGGATGACAATATGAATAGGAAGGATGCTGGCAGGTGGGACTAGATTGGGGTTGGGATATCTGGTCGGTGTGGACGGGTTGAACCGAAGGGTCTGTTTCCATGCTGTACATCTCTATGACTTGGAGAGATATATTGGAATAAGGTTACTAATTTGGGCTTGTTTGTTGAGGATGTGCTGGAAAAGCACAGCAGGTCTGGCCGCATCCGAGGAGCAGGAGAATCGACTTTTCGGGCATAAGCCCTTCGTCTGGACTCCTGCTGGTCCTTCCTGCTTGAAGGGCTTATGCCCAAAATGTTTATTCTCCTGCTCGGATGCTGCCTGACCTGCTGTATTTTATTTGCGCCACATTCTCAACTCTGATCGCCAGCATTTGTAGTCCTAACTTTCTAATAGTTTGTTGAGGGTCAATGTTGACATCAATGGTTGCGTTGAGTGACTTGTTTCTATACTGGAAATCATTTCTATTCCTGGCAGCTCTGAAGACTATATTTTTATTCCACTTAATCGCTAAAAATATAATTTTAAATTTTCTTCAGATTTCAGGGAAGGGCATATCTGGAAGCATTGGAGTGGTGACTTCTATTAATGAGCAAGAAGGTATTGCCACAGTCCGACTCCCCTTATCTGATTTTCGAAAGGCTTCCAAAGCATCAGACACAGTGACCGTTCCAATCTCAAGACTGTACACCCCACGATGTGAGGTTAGTTGTTTAGGAAATCATGAAGAATCATCACTGCTGCATTGAAATGGCAAGCATTTAAATTTTACAGAAATATTGATCTTGGAGATAACTATTCATTGTTGTACTGTCACACTGTTTTACTAATAACTATAATAACTCATTCTGTTGCATTTCTGCGGTGCCAGTTATCTGCTAGGTGCAAATCATTACACAATGGTTTTCCACACTTTACATGATACTCTGAATTTGTCTTGCATTCCAAGTTCTTACTATTTTGCCAGAATTATCATCCACCATTTGTTTGCACAGAGCACTGTCCTCTCTGTTATGTTGCTTGGATGAGCACTCTAATTAATTTCGCAAGTAATGTTATTAGAGGATCAGGTGGTAAATTTGTTCATGTTGTCTTCTCTCTCTCTCTCCCCCATCACTGTCCCTAAGCTCTCCCAAAGAAGAGTTGTTTTAACATAATCCAGGATGATGTAAACAATTGAAAATATATGTAATTCCTTTAAAATTTTTTGCAGTAAAGTTATTGAACAATTTTTGTCTCCATGCAGTCTCTAATCCTCAATCCTCCCCAAATCTTTAGAATCCTTAGTCCTTACTACTTTGTTGGAGCAAATTACTACAGATGCTGGAATCTGTACTGAAAAGTAAAAAAATATGGAAATCAGAGCAGGTCAGGCAGCATTTGAGAGACAGCAAGCTAACATTTCGAGTCTACCTGACTGTTCATCAGAGCTGACATGAAGTATGGAGTCAGTACTATTTGTGAAGTGCTGGAGGAGAAAGGGTGCACATTATGTGATGGGTATGCGAGAATGGCAGAACAATGGTGTATTCAACTGCTAAACTGGGGGAAAAATGTTGGAGTTGGAGAAGGGGAGGAAACATGGTGACAGGGAATGCAACACTTACTACTACTTATTACTTTGGCAGTACTTACTGCTCTGTGATCAAATATTAACCCACCAGACGAATATATCTCCAACCTGATGTTCAACAACAGAGCTGCCTTGCAACATGTGACCTTTGCACTAAGCACGATATTAAGCCATAGGAGTAGAAGTTTACCGATCAGCTATGATCTCATTGAGTGATGGAGCAGACTCAATGGCCTGAATAGCCTACTTCTGTTCCTATGTCTAATGATTCCAAGTATGTGCTTATTCCTTCCAAATGCCTTCTATTTGGTGGCATATTAACCTGGTGGGTCAATATACCTACTGACTGTAGAGTAGTACGACTTTGGTTTCAGCTGAGGATTTATCATGTGGTGGATTCCTATTTTTAGCAACAAGCTAATTCAGAAGGGTGGATATTGATGAATTTCATTGGTTTCCTACTATCTTAGTTGCAGACCATAGTATGCTGTCAATGGAGAAGGGACATGGGGAAGAAAATGGAGCCCAAAAAAGTTGATGGGGTTAGCTGTTTAAATAACTATAATGCAAATTATAATGTTTTAACAGTTTCCCCTGAACAGCTGTCTTTTGATCTTTTATGTATGTTTTAGGCCTTGCCTTTGCATAAGCTGTCCATCACTGAAAAAGTAGTCCAGGCAGTTCAGTCCATGTTGCTTCCACAAGAAGGGAGTCTCTCAATTCTGACCTCACTCCCTGCAATTGGTGATGGCTCCACCCCTGTAATGGCAGTAGTACGACTTGTTGCTGAAATAAGAACCAGGTAATGTAATCTGGATGATGTTATATCTTGCGTTTGCCTTTGGTTTTATCTTATTCTCTGAATGCTTCAGGTTATTTTTCTTGTAAGAATTTGCATTACAGTATTCTATAAAACTTCCCTTCTCAAATACTGGCTATTGGGGAGCATAATTTAAGAGTCAAGATTACATTTTAACACTTAAGCAATGGATTATATTGGTTGGCTACAATATAACTGATTTGTTAAATGCCTGTTCAATACATTCGGGTAGCTTGGTATTATGGACCTAGAATTAAGTTTGGGCCTTAACGTGTAGAGCTGTACCAAGATGTCACCTAAAGCGCTCTGCTAGGAGGCGTCCAGTCTCCCCATCCACTAATATCAGTTATTGTATCCGTTGCTCCCAATGCGGTCTCCTGTACGTTGGGGAGACAGGACGCCTCCTAGCAGAGCGCTTTAGGGAACATCTCCGGGACACCCGCACCAATCAACCACACTGCCCTGTGGCCCAACATTTCAACTCCCCCTCCCACTCTGCTGAGGACACGGAGGTCCTGGGCCTCCTTCATCGCCGCTCCCTAACCACCAGACGAAGAACGCCTCATCTGCCGCCTCGGAACACTTCAACCCCAGGGCATCAATGTGGACTTCAACAGTTTCCTCATTTCCCCTTCCCCCACCTCACCCTAGTTCCAAACTTCCAGCTCAGCACTGTCCCCATGACTTGTCTTACCTGCCTATCTTCTTTTCCACCTATCCACTCCACCCTCCTCCCTGACCTATCACCTTCATCCCCTCCCCCACTCACCTATTGTACTCTATGCTACTTTGTCCCCACCCCCACTGTCCTCTAGCTTATCTCTCCACACTTAAGGCTCTCTTCCTTTATTCCTGATGAAGGGTTTTTGCCCGAAACGTCGATTTTACTGCTCCTCGGATGCTGCCTGAACTGCTGTGCTCTTCCAGCACCACTAATCCAGAATCTGGTTTCCAGCATCTGCAGTCATTGTTTTTACCAAGATGTCACCTGCTAAGTCAGATTTCCTAAGGCTGTGTTTATTTCCAACGGATATCAGATGTGTCTCAAAAGATTTTGCAGGAGTATTTAAGATTTTGGTGTGTCTGTGGCAAGAATGTCACATACTTTTTGTCAAAACCTCAATAACTTCTAAATTTCAGATAATATTGTAGCTGCATTTGCTGCCACTAGTGTACGTGCGTAATGTGCTGCTTTAAATCGCACATGCACATTTTGGGGCAGGAGTACAGCCTAGGGAGGAAGAATTTGATATGGACAGAGGAGAGGGAAATGGGTGGGGGTTGATCGGGACCAATCGTGCATACATGTTCCCAAATGAGAGCATGTGTAGTTGCCAGCAGTTGCCTGTGTCAGAAGTTTAATATTAGGTCATTGAAGCATAGTAGATATCTTGTACATTAACTCCAGTTCATACAAATGAGAAAATTCAGCATGTTTTGATGACTGTTAATAAGAAATAAATTGATGAATCATTGATCCTTGTTTGTATACTGAAGTAAAGGTATCCATATAATTGAGGAGAAGCCTCAGTGTCCTGAGACCATTTCTGACTGTATCTCAGCTATCTGAAGCGGCTAACTGAGCTTTTCATATTCTGTCCATTGGAGATCTAAACATGTTAATTTGTGCTTTTCATTCACCAATATGTTTATAAGTTGTTTTGGTGGCACATTATTCCAATTAACTCACTTACATTTGACAGTTCTAGTTGTCGTGCTGCTTCAGGATATTAGTTTTGGTACAATAGTGACACATGGCTGTTGTGTTCTTTTTTTTGAGATTCTTACACTTGATGCAACTGCAACACGCCAACTCCTTTGAACTACCAAAATTTAATTAAGCAAGTACAAGCCTTCTGGAGGAACCCTTAACACACTTCGCAAGGCTTGTAAATGTGCCAAAAATCTCTCAGAACAAAAGAAACAGTCCTTCCTTTATACAGTACAAGAGTTTGACATTACAGTCAGTAACGCTCACAAGACGACCCTCGGCCATTCCCCCACAGTCACATGCCACTCAAGACACATGGTAGTGATCACATCATTTCCAGAAACTCTGTAATGTGACTCATTCTTTAATGGCCAGATCTGTTGTAAATCGTTTTTTTTTACTGCAGGGAGTGGTCAGAATTTTAATTGCAATGCTCTTATTAATTCTGAATAGGAGATGGTAATGTAAATTCTTTTACTCTGGATAACTAAGAAATGGCCATGCAAATGGCTTTGAGTGGCAAGAGATGGGAATGTAAATTCCTTACATTCTACCTGTAAGACAGACATATACCACCCTAAGACAGAAGCATACCACCCTACCCCTGGGACGTCCAATCTCCTGCAGGTCAGCCGTGCAATTTAATATCTCAGGACCAACAACAGCACTAATGAGATGTGCTTCTTTAAATGGAATAAAATTGAGGAAGTAGGCAATTTGAAACTCTGGGACAAAATCTGTGTCCAAATGTTATCTTTAAACCATATTTGGTCATTGCAATATTTTCTTCATTGTAAAATATTCTGGTTTGTGAGAACAAAGGTCATCAGTCGAGGAATTTGCAGTTCGTCCATTAAGGTCAGCAGTAAGTAACATTGTAATTTCAGTTCTGGATTTATTTTGTTTAAATAACTGAAAAACTCTACTACTGTTACAGAGCATGCTTAGTAATGGCCCAGTTACTGGAGGATAGTTTGTTCTGTGAGGAGTTCATTCAGCAGTGTCCAGCAGCAGTCGAGGTTCTGAACCTGGTGGCACAAGAGTGTAGTCCTGGTACGTTTGCTGTTCTAAATCGCAGTTAAATGTAATAGATTCAGACTTTGTACCTTCAAGAATGCATATGTATTGCCACTATCCTCAGTATAACAAAGGCATGGAGCAACTGTATGAAGTTAATTTTATCAACCATAAAGATACGCATAAAGATACCTGAAATCTGAATAAATGTCTGATTAAAAACTGAGCAATATAGAGTCTTGTATGAGTCCATTGAACCTGCCTGCCTGTATTCCGTACCCTAAATACTCGCTATTTGAAAACATTTTTTGTTACACCACCCTTGCTTTGTTTGCTTGCTTTAAATTTATTCCCTCTTATTCTTTTCTCTTTTACAGGCAGGAAAAGCTTCTCTCTATCTACTCATGATTTTGAAAACCTCTATAAAATCTCCTTTCAGCTACCATATTTCCCTAGAGAACTGTCCCAACTATTTCAATCTATTCACATAACTGAAGGTTCTCATTCCTGGAATCATTCTTGTAAATCACTTCTGCACACACTCCAGTGCACTCGTACCTTTTCTATAATGGGGCACCCACAATTGTATACAAAATTCATCTGATGTCTAACAATTTTCTCATAATTGCTCCTATATGTTTATAATTATCCTTATTTTATAATTTGAAATCAACTTTGCTTCCGTGAAAGACTGTGGTTTACTAGCCTCGAGTGTCCTCATAATGAAGTTAGTGTTTTTGAAATTTCAATATTCAACTGTTTACTTCCTATGCCATTTGAGATTTAGTCACATTTTTGGACCAAAGTTTAAAATAAACAGTTTATTTGTGAGCTGACAGCAGAGTACATATCGGGGTCTTCAGCAAGTCTGATTAGAAGGAGATTTTGAGGTGTTGTACAATTCACATATTTCTGTGTCTTGTAAATCCTTTTCCATTTTAAAAAGGAAAATATGCTCTTATTTTCAGGTGAACGGTTGGTGGTTGTAGAGGCGCAGTGCGAAAGATTGAGGATGTTATACCGAGACTGTGCTCGTCCCCCACCTCCCCCACTGCAGTCTGACAGAAGACAGGTAATAGTACTGCAATGTATTGAAGCCACATTATTACACATTATCAATCTACTTCTCTGCGATATATACGTTACTCTACGGAGTATTATTTCCACATCTTCTCAACTTATGTCTTTAATTTTTCTGAGGAGATTGCTAATGGTAGCTATAGTTAACCAGCTCAAAACATGACAGTGTGCTAACCAGTTCTTTCTAGTCTTTTTAATGAGGGTAAAGCACATCACCGAAACCCTATTCCTAGTCTACTCTCTGATTTTGTTACAGATTGGTCTCATGAAGTTTCAAAAGTTTTTAAAAACTCAGATTCCATTCAGTAATATTGCTGCCTACTTTCTCATTTTCTGTCCATAAGAACTATGAAGTCGGAGTAGGTCATTTAGTCACTCAAGCCACCTCTGCCATTAAATAATACCAAGGCTTTTTCATGTCTGCACATCATAGCCCTCACCTCCCTGGTATTTCAAAAATCTGTCTCCCTCCTGCTTAAATACATTGCAATCCAGCCTCCAAAACTTCTTGGATAAGAGAATTACAGACATTCATTATCCTTTGAGAGAAGACATTCCTTTGCACCTCGTTTTTAAATGAATGTCCCTTTATTCTGTAAATATGTCTTCTAATTCAAGATTCCCCTATTATTGACAACATTATTTCAGCATCTGCGTGTAAGTAGTTCAGTTGCTGGACATCAATCTTTTAAATCAGAACAAATGCATCATGCTTTAAGATCGCAGTGTGATCCCAGAAATAGTCTGATTTTATCCTGTGGCCCTGAATATCCTCTCCATCTTTTATTGAAACTGTTTGTTCTGAGTTCTGAAAATATGTTTCCTTCGTTTCTATGTAGGTTAGAACATATTCCAAGTCATGTTTCATTTCACTGTACATTTTAGTAAATTTTTAATGTTTAGATAACAATTCTTTTTTGCTCACGTCTGTTACATGTTCATGCCCCTCAGAGAAGATCATGGAACTGCGCCACTTCCTGCTATTTGACCATTCTGCCTTATTAACAGTAACAAGGAAGTGCACAGGGGTGGCCATGGGTTATATGCTCAGTGATACTTTTTTCCTTCTTTCAGGTGGATCCTAGTGGTTTGAGAGGCAGCTGAATCAATGTAATTCAGTAAGGAAAATATAAGGAAATAATTTGGAGGTGAACTTTATGCCAATTTTCTCCCCTCATCTTGTGAAGATGCTGATTCTTATTGGGAATCTGGACATTGTCCAGTGCCTCACCCAAGTGCCTTTCTTCATGCATAAGCTCTACCAGTGAGTGTAAAGAAACTGTTTAACTGCATGAGCCCAATTCTGTTCTTATTGGACATTTCAGAGAGACAATTTCCAACGCAGATCACTAAATAATGGTCAGGAGAAGGAATTTTACACACTTTCCGTTATCACTTCTTCTCAAGCCAGAGAACCACAAAATCACTTGATGCTTTTACTTAAATCAGCTAGCTCACTATATATGTAGAATTGAAACTTAAGACCTTCAAACCTATATCATTGTTCACAATACCAGATAATGTTTTCACTTTCAAGGCCATTGGAGGAGCTTATCCTAATCATAAACATACTTCATCCAGCTTGTTGTTGGGTGTTCACTTGCTTGGTTGGGTATCATTGAGTGTTGTAGGGTTAAAGGAACTTCATTTTTTTGTTTCCTTTTTGAAAATAGATTGTTTTGAAATAAATTTCAAATTGAAAGTGTTACTTTTCCACTTTGTTATTCCAGCCAAAAGAAATTACCTGGTGTCCCTCTCGTGTCTTCCCTCCGGTGCGTGCGTGCATGTTTTCTTCTCATCTTACTGCTGTGACATTCTTAGCTGATCCAAGTGCAGGAGGCGGCTTGCCTCGTGGGACATTTATCTATGCTACATCACAGATACCTGTGCAGGTAGGTGTTTGACATCAAGTGTGAAGGATCGATATTAGAATAAATAAATGTTGTTAGATTAACTGTACTTACTTCCAATTCTGAATCAACAAGCTAGCAACAAATCTTAATGTCCAATTGGTGAAATGAGAAAAATGAAATTGAATGAATTGGTTGACTGAAACTACTGAGATAATCAACTTGAAATAGCCTGGGAAAATAAGAAAAGTAAATGAAAATAAACATCAAGTGATTGGTGACCAGTTTTACTTAGTTACTGTAGGACGGTCAACACCTGAAAGAGAAAGACGGTTTCAAGTACTGAGTTGGGGCCTTTGTCAGAATTAAACTTTTGTTTTGATGAACCCCACATCGATGTTAACTTGTTTTCTTTTACAAATGCTGACTAACCTACTTTGAACCACCGTCATTTTCTGTTATTCCAGGCAGCCCATGAGTTGAACCAGTGCTGTTTTGATGGTAATGCAGTTGTCTCCATTTAGAAATGTGCCCTAGGTTTTCTGTAATCTTGGTGTCATTCCTGCATTTTGAAAACTTTGTAGTCAATCACAATTTGCTGGAACTCAGGCAGAACCTATATTCTTGCCATCTGTGCACTGATCTAATTGGGCACATCCTTACTGCCTTACTCCTCCAAAAGCTAATCCATTAACATGTTTTGGTTTTGTGTTGCAATTTCAAGTACATACTCCTATTACTAGCCCTTATAAAAGAAAATTAATGTCTGCTTAAAATATGCATTTGCAGTCTCCTTGTTTGTGGTCATGTACCCGTAGTTAATGCTTTTTAATGTGTACTTTTAAAGGCACCATCATTTTATTGGGAATTAGAGATTGTTTCCTATGGAGACACAGATGATGACAGTGGCCCAATCGTGTCTTTTGGATTTGCTACGGAAGCTGAAAAAAGGGATGGAGCTTGGACAAATCCTGTTGGAACCTGTCTCTTTCATAAGTAAGTACCTATAATTTGCTATCTTGTTCAGATGCTGGGGAGGGTGTGATTTAACTGCAGGTTAGTTTCGCTTGTCATCTTACAAGAGAAAATATTATCAAAGAGCCATGACTTGTAAATAGATGGGCCTTTCTTAAGTCATCTTTAATGTTAGCATGCATTGTTTCCATCGGTAGGTAAATTGAAGGCAGTTGGTTATGGTGTGAGGGTAAATGCTAGTTATATAAAAAGAGATTAGAAAAAAGTCTTTTCACATGAAAATTTTCAAAACATGTAATGCTTTGCCACTAGCAATCATCAGTGTTATATCAGAACACTCAGGAAAAGATATTAGGTGATTATTTAGAGAATGTAAAAGAGCATGAAATTAGTGCAAGAAAATGGGAATAGCTTTGGGAGAGAGCAGGTAATCTGGATTTTAGAAAAGCCTTTCCCCCAACCAAAGATTGAATAAACGTTTTGCCCCTGTGCTTGAATTTCAAATTTCAATATTCATCTTTCGACATTTATCAATAAAACCCTGAAGGCAACTGCTCGATAGAATAGAAAATGATGATGACTCAGTAAATCCTGAGTGTGTCACACTGATTAATCTTGTGACAAGATCTGCTCTGTACTTCTGTACTGATTCCATACATTGGCACTTTTTTGTAACGTGGGCCCTTTATTTGGACTTAAATATGTAGAACACTTTTTAGGACAAAAAGGTCCAGCTGTATGTTCATTTATTTTTCTCTATGCAGTAATGGGAGAGCTGTACATTACAATGGATCCAGTCTGCTCCAGTGGAAGAGTGTTCGCTTAGATGTCACCCTGTCACCTGGTAATTAGCAGTTTTGTGTAGATTATTTTACTTTAACTGGAATGTGTTTCCAAAGAGATCAAAATTCCAGAATTGTTTGAGTTTGTTACATTCTGCCATTGATTTTCACTCAGTTGCTTTTTGTTAGCATGTTTGTATTTTTGTTTAATCATAGCAGCAAACTGCCCCAAGTTACAATCTTTGTCATGTAAAAGATCTTAAACCTTTTCACAACTTCTTCAGTTCTGTTATGTGTGATGAGCTGAATGCATTTCCAGCTATGTGGAATTGTGTTCTATCCTTGTTTATGTTTCTAGTATCCCAATGTGCCTGGTGCTGAAGCCTACCAGGGAGAAGGCAATTCTGGATCTGGTATTGTGCAACGAACCAGAATTGATCAGGGACCTCGAAGTGAAGGAACCATTAGGAGGTAGTGACCATAATACAATAAGCTTCAATCTGCAATTTGAAAGGGAGAGGGTACAATCGGTAGTGACAATATTTCAGTTGAATAAAAGGAACTATGGAGCTATGAGGGAGGAGCTGGCCAAAGTTCATTGGTGCAATACCTTAGCAGGGATGACACTGGAGGAACAATGACAGATATTTCTGGGTCTAATGTAGAAGATACATTCTTCCAAAAAGGAAGAAAGATCCTAAGAGGAGGCAGGGGTGGCCGTGGCTGACGAGGGAAGTTAAGAAACATAAAGTCAAAAGAGAAAAAGTATAACATAGCAAAGATAAGTGGGAAAACAGAGGACTGGGAAGCTTTTAAAGAATAGCAGAGGATTACTAAGAAGGAAATACGCAGAGAAAAAATGAGGTACAAAGGTAAACTGGCCAAAAATATAAAGGAGGATAGTAAAAGCTTTTTTAGGTATGTGAAAGAGAAAAAAATGGTTAAGACTAAAATTGGGCCCTTGAAGACAGAAACAGGGGAATATATTACGGGGAACAAAGAAATGGCAGAAGAGTTGAATTGGTGCTTCAGATCTGTGTTCACTGGGGAAGACACCAGCAATCTCCTAGAGGGTAACAGTGGCTGAAGGACCTGAACTGAAGGGAATTTATACTTGCCAGGAATTGGTGTTAGAGAGACTGTTAGGTCTGAAGGTTGATAAGTCCCCGGGGCCTGATGGTCTACATCCCAGGGTACTGAAGGAGGTGGCTCTAGAAATCTTGGTTGCGTTGGTGATTATTTTCCAGAGTTCGATAGATTCAGGATCAGTTCCTGCGGAAAGGGGGGTTGCCTAATGTTGTACCACTTTTTTAAGATAGTAGGGAGGGAGAAAGCAGGAAATTATAGACCAGTTAGTCTGACCTCAGTGGTGGGAAAGATGCTGGAGTCAATTATAAAGGATGAAATTATGACACATCTGGATAGCAGTAACAGGATAGGTCAGAGTCAGCATGGATTTATGAAGGGGAAATCATGCTTGACTAATCTTCTGGAATTGTTTGAGGATGTAACTCTGAAGATGGACAAGGGAGATCCAGTGGATGTAGCGTACCTGGACTTTCAGAAAGCCTTTGATAAAGTCCCACATAGGAGGTTAGTGAGCAAAATTAGGGCGCATGGTTATGGGGGGCAAAATACTGACTTGGATTGAAAATTGGATGGCTGATAGGAAACAAAGAGTAGTGATAAATGGCTCCCTTTTGGAATGGCAGGCGGTGACCAGTGGGGTACCGCAGGGATCAGTGCTGGGACCACAGCTTTTTACAATTTACATTAATGATATAGAAGGTGGAATTAATAGTAACATTAGCAAATTTGCTGATGACACAAAGCTGGGTGGCAGGGTGAAATGTGAGGAGGATGTTAGGAGATTACAGGGTGACCTGGACAGGTTAGGTGAGTGGTCAGATGCATGGCAGATGCAGTTTAATGTGGATAAATGTATGGTTATCCACTTTGGTGGCAAGAACAGTAAGGCAGATTACTACCTAAATGGAGTCAAATTAGGTAAAGGGGCAGTACAAAGAGATCTGGGTGTTCTTGTACACCAGTCAATGAAGGCAAGCATGCAGGTACAGCAGGTAGTGAAGAAAGCTAATAGCATGCTGGCCTTCATAACAAGAGGGATTGAGTATAGAAGCAAAGAGGTTCTTCTGCAGCTGTACCTCATGAGACCGCACCTGGAATATTGTGCGCAATTTTGGTCTCCAAATTTGAGGAAAGACATTCTGGCTATTGAGGGAGTGCAGTGTAGGTTCACAAGGTCAATTCCTGGAATGGCGGGACTATCTTATATTGAAAGATTGGAGTGACTGGGCTTGTATACTCTTGAGTTTAGAAGACTGAGAGGGGATCTGATTGAGACGTATAAGATTATTAAAGGATTGGACACTCTGGAGGCAGGAAACATATTTCCGCTGATGGGTGAGTCCCGAACCAGAGGACACAGCTTAAAAATAAGGGGTAGGCCATTTAGGACAGAGATGAGGAGAAACTTCTTCACCCAGAGAGTGGTGGGTGTGTGAAATGCTCTGTCCCAGAAGGCAGTGGAGGCCCAATCTCTGGATTCGTTTAAGAAAGAGTTGGATAGAGCTGTCAAGGATAGTGGAATCAAGGGTTATGGAGATAAGGCAGGAACAGGATACTGATTGAGGATGATCAGCCATGATCATAATGAATGGTGGTGCAGGCTCGAAGGGCAGAATGGCCTACTCCTGCACCTATTGTCTATAGACTGTAGGGAACTAGATGGTGACATCTTGCAAGATGTCCAGATGTCCAAAATGTCCAATCATAGCAAGTGATACATCTCCATTGAGTTTACATTGTGTTCCTGTACAATTGCATTTGGAGTAATCCTAGCAGCGACTAAGGCCCCTCATCTATTTTACATCAAATGCTCCCTTGGTGATATCTGAAATGGTGTCTGATTCCACATGTACACTGACAACTTCTATCACTCTTTGGCTTGCTCCATTTCCTCTGATTAGTTACACTGTTTATCCAACATTGCAAAAGCAGAAATTTCTTCCAGTTGAATATTTGAAAGACTTTGTCATTGTCTTCAGTCCCTGCCACAAACATTACTTCTTAACCTCTTTTTGACACTGACCATAATGTGGCAGCTTCGCTGTCTGAGTTTACATTGTGATGAGGTTCTGATTCCATATTCTGCCCATACAGTGAATGCCTAGATCCATCTCCATGTGATTACAACTGCTGCTGCATAAGCCCATCAGTTAACCTCCTCATTCATACATTTGTTGCTAACCTGCCCAGCTGCCTCCCTAGCAGCCACCATAAAGTTTAATCTTTCTCTGGTATGTGGTCCTCTACAATATGTCAAGTCCTCTTCACTCCTCACCAATGAGCGTGCTGGGCTAGTTTTAATCTTAGCTCAGAATCTGGCAACTGTTCCATTTAAAGTTCTCATTCCTTTAGTTGTTCATGAGATACAGAGGGTCGAGGAGATCATTCAGTCCACTCAAGATTCTGGCACTCCTTCAACCCTGACCTGTTGAACATACTGATTTTTATCATTGGTGGTGGTGCCTTTCAGCTGCTTGAGTCATATACTCTGAAATTTTCTCCTTCAACTTGTCTGACTCTCTAGGTTTCATTTTATGCATCATTTACCAATTTTTTGTCATCCGTGGCTTGATATTAACTTTTTTGATCATGGATCCTGTGAAGTCCCTTGGAATGTTATAGTATGGTAAAAATGCTGAGAGTTGTTCCATAATTTAAATGTGTTGTAATTATGCATGCAGAAGGCTGTGGAGGCTAAGTCATTCTCTTTTTAAGACAAAGATACATAGGTTCTTGATAATTAAAAGCGTCAATGGTTATGGGGAGAAAACAGGAGAATGGAGTTGAGAAACACATCAAATGGCCTAATTCTGCCCCTATATCATACGGTCTTATGTTATCCCAAAACTTGTTAAGCTGGTAAATTATTATTTCTTTTAACCTTCACAGTTGACCAAAAACAACAAAAAAAAAATTGCTCGTCAAGAAATGGCCATGTACAATCTTACCCTCTTGTCTCAGGCTTATTTCTGTCAACCTCAGACTTAAGTCACAGTCTTTCCTATATACTTAAACAAAATCTCTGTTACATCCAAACATTGAAAATGGGAGTAGACTATTCAACCCTTTAATATCATTCTGCCATTCAATAAGGCTAATCTAATTATAACCTCCAATCCTCATTCCTACCTAACCCAATAACCTTTCAATTTCTTGCTTAGCAAGAATCTAGCTACCTCTACCTTAAAAACATTCATGGATACTCTCCTGAAAAGATGGAGAAGCAGAATTCCAAAGATCAACATCATCTGAGAGAAAAACGTTCACCTAATCTGTGTTTCAAGTGGTTAGCCCTTAATTTTTAAACAGTGACTGTAGTTCCAGATTCTCCCATAAAGGGAGACATTCTCTCTACATCCACTTTTTCAAGACCATCACAATCTTGTATATTTCAATTAGCAGCTCATTTCATACACGTACCACCCTCTGCGTGAAAATGTTGCCCCTCAGGTCTCTTTTATATCGTTCCCCTCTCACCCTAAACCTATGCCCTCTAGTTCTGGACTCCCCCGCCCCAGGGAAAAGACTTTGTCTATTTACTCTAACCATTCCCCTCATAATTTTGTAAACCTCTATAAGGTCACCCCTCAGCCTCCAATGCTGCAGGGAAAACAGCCCTAGCTTGTTCAGCCTCTTCCGATAACTCAAATTCTTCAACCCTGGCAACATCCTTGTAAATCTTTTCTGAACCTTTTCAAGTTTCACCACATTTTTCTGATAGGAAGGAGACCAGAATTGCACGCAATATTCAAACAGTGGCCTAATCAATATCCTGTACAGCCGCAACATGACCTCCCAACTCTTGTACTCAGTACTCTGACCAATAAAGGAAAGCATACCAAACATTATCTTCACTATCCTATCTATCTGCCACTCCACTTTCAAGGAGCTATGAACCTGCATTCCAAGGTCTCTTTGTTCAGCAACACTCCCTAAGACCTTACCATTAAGTACAAGTCCTGCTAAGATTTGCTTTCCCAAAATGCAGCACCTCGCATTTTTCTGAATTAAACTCCATCTGCCACTTCTCATCCCATTGGCCCATCTGGTCAAGATCCTGTTGTAATCTGAGGTAACCTCCTTCGCTGTCCACTACACCTCCAATTTTGGTGTCATCTGCAAACTTACTAACTATACCTCTTATGCTCGCATCCAAATCATTTATACAAATGACTAAAAGTAGAAGACCCAGCACTGATCCTTCTGGCACTCCACTGGTCACAGGCCTCCAGTCTGAAAAACAACCCTCCACTACCACCCTCTGTCTTCTATCTTTCAGCCAGTTCTGTATCCAAATGGCGAGCTCTCCCTATATTTCCGTGAGATCTAACCTTGCTAACCAGTTTCCCATGGTGAATCTTGTCGAATGCCTTACATGAAGTCCCTCAGGTCTACCCTCTACCCTCATCAATTCTCTTTGTTACTTCTTCAAAAAACTTAATCAAGTTTGTGAAACATGATTTCCCACGCACAAAGCCATGTTGACTCTCCCTAATCAATCCTTGCCTTTCCAAATGCATGTACATCCTGTCCTTCAGGATTCTCTCCAACAATTTGCCCAACACCGACATCAGGCTCACTGGTCTATAATTCCCTGGCTTGTCCTTACCACCCTTCTTAAACAGTGGCACCACGTTAGCCAACCTCCAGTCTTCCGGCACCTCACCATTTGTATCAATGATACAAATATCTCAGCAAGAGGCCCAGCAATCACTTCTCTAGCTTCCCACAGAGTTCTAGGGTACACCTGATCAGGTCCTGGGGATTTATCCACTTTTATGCGTTTCAAGACATCCAGCACTCCCTCCTCTGTAATATGGACATTGTTCAAGATGTCACCATCTATTTCCCTACATTCTATATCTTCCAAATTCTTTTCTGCAATAAATGCTACTGCAAAATACTCGTTTAGTAGCTCCCCCATTTTCTGCGGCTGCACACAAAGGCCGCCTTGCTGATCTTTGAGGGGCTTAATTCTCTCTAGTTACCTTTTTGTCCTTAATATATTTATAAAAAACCTTTGGATTCTCCTTCATTCTATTTGCCAAAGCTATCCCATGTCCCCTTTTTGGCCTCCTGATTTCCCTCTAAAGTATACTCCTACTGCCTTTACACTGTTCTAAGGATTCACTCGATCTCTCCTGTCTATACCTAACATATGCTTCCTTCTTTTTCTTAACCAAACCCTCAACTTCTTTAGTCATCCAGCATTCCTATACCTACCAGCCTTTCCTTTCACCCTAACAGGAATATACTTTCTCTGGATTCTCGTTTCATTTTCATTTTCCAACCGTCCCTTTACCTGTGAATATTTGCCCCCAATCAGCTTTTGAGAGTTCTTGTCTAATACCGTCTTTAATTGGCCTTTCTCCAGTTTAGAACTTCATCTTTTAGATGTGGTCTATCCTTTTCCATCACTATTTTAAAACTAATGGAATATGATCACTGGCCCCAAAGTGCTCCCCCACTGACATTTCAGTCACCTGCCCTGCCTTATTTCCCAAGAGTAGGTCAAGTTTTGCACCTTCTCTAGTAGGTACATCCACATACTGAATCAGAAAATTGTCTTGTACACACTTAACAAACTCCTCTCCATCTAAACCCTTAACCATATGGCAATTCCAATCTGTTTGGAAAGTTAAAATCCCCTTCCATAACCACCCTATTATTCTTACAGATAGCTGAGATCTCCTTACAAATTTGTTTCTCAATTTCCCTCTGACTATTAGAGGGTCTATGTTAATTTACATGAACTGCATATGTCAAGAAACCACTTGTATTAATAAAATTGGAATGGCTCCTAAAATATTGGCCAACAATTAATTTTAGGCAGGCTGGGTTTCTTGGTTAAATGGAGGAAATATTTTTAAACATCCTTTGCCTGGTAACGAACGTTAATATTAAAGTTATGTATTCCATATTCTTGACATAGTTCATAGTCACTTTTAAATTGTATTGTTGCAAGCAAGAAGTGGACAGTATTCCTGTTAAATCAGCATACTGTAGAGAGAGTTTGCATGTACATTTCCAAGCTTATCTACCACCAAGAGAGTTTATTTATTGTCAGTTTATCTGAGTTTATCCCTTATCTCAGTTTATCCCTTATCTCAGTTCGCACACCTTGCAATGCATGTTTGTTCATCCAGGAGAATCAACAGAAAGTATTATCCCCTTTTTTTAAAAGAAGAAGCTTTTTTATTAAAGTGCTGATTTGTTTGGTCATATTCATAGAGAAATACAGCACTTAGAGCTGCTCGCAGTTCTGGTATCACCCCCAAGTGACCATTCTACTTTTTGGAGATTATAGAGCAGAAATTTCCAACAATTCACCCATGTAGGGCTTCAAAGATAAGTGCAATCATTGTCTCACTCATGAACGTATGGGCACTGTCCCAACATATCTGACCAATCAAAAGTGTAAATCATGTCTGTTCAAATGCCTTGATATAGGAATAGTTAATTGATGCTCGGATCAACAAACCCCATTAGCTGTGTAGTTTGTCACAAATTAAATTGACTCAGTCATAAGAGGATCAGTAACCTTTTTTTTCCAAATGAAAGACTATTAAAGTCAATAATTAGCATAGCTTTACAGCATATAATTTTCCATGCCTTGCCTGCTTTTTCTAGGCGATGTAGCAGGAATTGGTTGGGAGAGAAGTGATGGAACACCACCACCTCCAGGACAACCATCAAAAGGCAGAGTATATTTCACATATTGTGGGCAGCGGCTAAGCCCATTTCTGGAAGATGTGTCTGGTGGAATGTGGCCAGTTGTTCACATTCAAAAAAAGGTAATTTCTTTATTTAATTAGTTACATGTTTGTAGCAGAAAAGGCAGACATTAAAGAAAGGTTTGCGTTATTTGAGGTTGACCCGTGATTGCCAAAATGTGTTCTACCATGAAGACTGATGGTTTAACGCATGATGATCTTGCTGTATTTCCATGGCTCAGTGGTTAGCACTGCTGCCTCGCAGCGCCAGGGACCCAGGTTCAATTCCAGCCTCTGACGACTGTCTATGTGGAGTTTGCACATTCTCCCCCTGTCTGCGTGGGTTTCCTCCGGGTGCTCCAGTTTCGTCCCACTGTCCAAAGATGTGCAGGTCAGGTGAATTGGCCATGCTAAATTTCCCATAGCGATAGGTGCAATAGTGGGGAGTTGGGGAGTGGGTCTGGGTGGGTTACTCTTCTGAGGGTCAGTACGGACTTGTTGGGCCGAAGGGCCTGTTTCTGCACTGTAGGGAATCTAATCTAATCTTTAAAAAAAGGAATTGAGATACCGACAGATCATTTAATCATTTGTTAGTTAACATTGGAGTTGCAATTTGCAGCAAAAATGCCATAAGCTATCAACATATTCAAACGTACAATAGTGAGAAAAAAAGAATGCTGCAAGAATTGGCAACTAGTCCATCTTTCTGAAAGCTTTTTAAAGATGTATACTTGTCACATTGGACTGAATTTTTCAGATGATCTTTTGCGTATAATTGGAAAATATTGCAACTCTGTAAGTTTGCAACTGTTATTTTCATGGCACAGCTTTATCATTCTATTCTAGAAATTTGTGAAGCTGATAGTGCTTTTGATAACTTTCTTCTTTTTCACTGGTTCCTTATTAATTATATGACTTGAAAAGCAAAATGAAAATGTTAATATTTTGTCGAATAGCTTTAGCATTTATACTACTGTAAAGACATTACTTCAAAGCTGATTATTGTTGATTTAAAGAGGGCAGATGAATATAACAGCAGTTGTGGATGCAGCATGAAAGAGATGTTCTAGTCTCAAGTTAGATAAATGCAAGTCATGATAATTCCTTACTTGTTTTAGTAATGCACTCTGAGGTCCCATCTTTTTAATGAGAGATTAGACTTATCTCCTCAAGTCAAGGTAAAAATCGCAGTACTATTTTTAGAAGAGCAGTGCATTCTACCTGGTGTCCTCACCATTAATTTATCTTTCAACAAGCAAAGCTAAAAACAGATGACTTTGATCATTCATAATATTACTTATTGTGGGTCTCTGTTGTGTGCAAATTAGCTGCTGCTTTCCTTGCAACTGCTTTGATTCCACTCAAATCATATAATTGGCTTTGTAGTGCTCCAGGCTTTGAGGTTGTTAAAGGGACTAGATAAATGCAATATTTTTACTTTTAAATCGACACCATAGAGTAATTGAAAATGAAGAGAAAATATAAACAAAAGAGCTGGAAATCTGAAACAAAAACAGAAATCGGGGGGAAGGGGGAAACTCAGCAAATCTGGCAGCATTTGTGGACAGAAAACAGTTAACATTTGAAATCTAATGCCCCTTCTGGCTCTTCAGAGATCTGTCTGGATTCCATGTGGAGGATCCCATTTATATCTCTAGTTATTTCTGATCACGTGGCGCAAAACTTTACCTTTTTATTTACTTGTTTCCATATTCTTTTTAATAGAATACTAAAGTCCGTGCAAACTTTGGATGCCGTCCTTTTGCTTATGCAGAAGGTCAGGCACACAGGAATGCAGCCGATCTCTGCATTGATCTAGCAGAGGAAATTAGTGCCAATTTTGAAGCTTTACCATTCGCCATGGCCTCTGACAGTGACAATGATGCTGGTGCTAGTGTGGCATCTGATACTGCATCCCATGGTCCACCCTGTCGCATTGCAGCTACTGCTGCAGCACAACAGCGTAAGTAGCATTTCTCATTTAAAAACTTTGGTTGCATCTTGTTGCTATGTCATTTTTATCCCTTTTCGTCTTGATTATTTGGTATTTGTTGTATTTTAGATTCATCATATAGATGAGTATCTGTTTCCTAATACCTAAAGGCTAGGTAAGCTTTCACATACTCAGGTGAACACAGAGGAAGTCTATTTTCTAAATACTTTATTGACCATCTCTGGAAAGTAGTATGCCTCCATATCTGACTCTTTTTCAGGCTTTACTGATCAAATTAGTATTCTCATCAGCACTTACATTTCAACTATACTAATACAGATGATCTGGCTGTTATCACTTTACTGATTGAGACCTTGCTGACTGCACATTAGTTACTGCATTTTTAATATTACAACAAAGGCAATACACCATAAAGTGCTTTAGAATGCTCTGCCATGAATGGTTCTACATAAATGCAAATTTTTGAACATCAGATAAACAAAAACAGCTAATATAATATACATTTGTAGTCAACATACTAGCTAGATCCTGAAAAGAAAAATAATAAAAACCTGAAATCACCAAATTAGCTCTTTTTTGTTTTATCGATGCAATGATTTTAATCTTGCATTTCTGACCACTGGATGGGCCTTCTGAACCTGTGAAAATTTCAAAGCAGCTATCTCTATTTGAGTAATAGAAGTAGAGTTTCCTTAATAATTGTTACTGGGAATTATTAGATTTTAACAACTGACAGCTCAAACATTTTATCAAAACTGTCAGTTCCTTATGCAGCTGAATCAATCATATGGTATTTTATACATTTGAATTATGTGTAATTATGTATCTTGATTCCTCCTTTGAACAATACTTAACAAGATCAGAATAAGAATTCCAGTCAAAGTCTTTGACCTGAAACACTAACCCTGTTTCTCTCTATAGCTGCTGCTAGACCTGCTCAGTATCTTCAACATTTTGTGTTTTCACTTCAGATTTCCAGCATCTAAAGCATTTTGCTTTTAGTCAGATTTTTTAGTAATTTAGAATGGATCAAAACTTTTACAATTCTTAAGAACACTATTTGATGTAAGGATGATGTACAGCAAATGTGCCTCAGGTGACATTCTCCTCTACTCATTTACAGAATATGATAGTGATGCCTCTTGCCATTACAAAGTAGAATTGAGCTATGAAAACCTTTTGATATCTGGTCCATACTGTCATCCATCACCAGTACCCGATGATGAAAGTGATGATGACGACGATGATGATGTTCCAAGAGTAAGCGATTTATAACTTCAAGTTAATAATGAAAACAAGATGTATGTTATCTTTCTCCACATCAGTTTGGTCTCTTTTCCCTTCCTGAGATTTTGGAATCCATAAGCAATGAGCCAAAAATCACTGCAGTTATCATACAATTGACAGACATCTTAACATTCGTGCCATACAAAACACCAGGTTATGACTGTCACCAATAAGAGTCAATCTAAGCATTGCCCTTTGACATTCGGTGGTGTTACCATCACTGAATCCCCCACTGCCAACATCCTGGGGCTTACCATTCTCCAGAAACTCAACTATATTTGCCACTTACATACAATGGCTACAAGAGTAGGTCAGAGGCTAGGATTACTGCGAGTAATTCTCCTCCTGATTTCCTAAAGCCTGTCCATTATCTATTCCCAAAGCCTGTCTATTATCTAAAAGGCACAAGTCAGGAGTTGATGGAACACTTGCCCACTTGCCTGGATGGGTGCAGCTCCAACAACACTTAAGAAGCTTGACACCATCCAGGAGAAAGCAGCCCGTTTGATTGGCACTGCATCCGCAAGCATCCATTCCCACCATCGACACTCAATAGCGCATTCTACAGTACATAGATGCACTGAAGAAATTCACCAAAGATCTTGAGACAGCACCTTCCAAATCCATGACCACTTCCATCTTGAAGGATCAGGGCAGCAGATAAGTGGGAACACCACCACCTTCAAGTTCCACTTCACGCCACTCAGCATCCTGGCTTGGAAAAATATCACTGTTCCTTCATTGTCACAATATCAAAATCCTAAAATTCCCTCCCAATGGCAGCATGGGTCAACCCACAACACATGAACTGCACCTGTTCAAGAAAGCAACTCACCACCAACTCCTCAAAGGCAACTCAGGGCAGGTAATAAATGCTGGCCAGCCAACAATGCCTACATCCCACAAAATGAATTAAAAGCAACTATAAGTTAGATCCTTGTGCTCCCCAATATGGAAAGATGGTGTCTCAGTGGTTAGCACTGTTGCCTCACAACGCCAGGGACCCAGATTCGATTCAAGCCTTGGGTGACTATCAGTGTGAAGTTTGCATGTTCTCCCTGTGTCTGTGTGGTTAGGTGCTTTGGTTTCCTCCCACAGTCCAAAAACGTGCAGATTAGGTAGGTTGTCTGTGCTAAATTGCCCCATTGTGTCCAAGGATGTTCAGGCTAGTGGGTTAGCCACAGAAAATGCAGGGTCATGGGGTTAGAATAGGGGGGATGGGTTTGGGTGAGAAACTCTTCGGAGGCTTGGTGCAGACTTCATGGGTCGAATAGCCTCTTTCTGCATTGTGGGGATTTATGATTCCATGAATACTTCAATAGCAGTTGATGCAGCAATTTTGTGGGGAACTGAGGAGATTGCACTGCAGATATTTCAATTGAGTTTTCTGGTGAGAAGATTAATTATAAATGATCGAGTCATTTTTATGACAAGGGCCATCATATACTTATCTTTTAACCTGTGCATTTTTGTTATCACAGCACTTGAGGCGTGGACATCAATGTATCGAATTTAAAAATTTGCAAAACAAAAACTTATCAGGTTGAATTTGAAATTGGTGATTGAAATATTTTTTCATTTATCATCATTTTCTCCCAATTATTGTGTGATGCTGTTTGACAAAGTATTGATGTCTGATTTCTTATATTGTCTTTTCACAGGAAGATCACTATGCACTTTTAGTCAAAGCCTGGGAAACCAAAGTTTTCCCAACAATTCGCAGACGGTTCCGGAATGAAGCAGAAAGAAAATCCGGATTAGATCAGATAAAGGGTGCATTGCAGCTTGGTAAGTTCCAAGCAATTTATGTGACTAATGAATAGCCACAGCAGATTGTTCAATTTTAGCAGTGTTTTGTTGAATTGTTGCATACTCCGTTTTTAAAAACAGTTGCCTGAGCATGTGTTAATCTGATTTATTCTTTATGATTTTCTGTTTGCCATTATTCTTCCAAATTCCTAAATGGCCTTGCCATTTCCCTTTTTTGTCAATCTCATCCAGTCTGATGAGTCTGAAATATCTGCTGTCCTCCAATTTGGGCCTGTTGCGCATCCACAATTTTCACTTCTCAATTGGTAGCAAAATCTTGAACTTTCAAAGGCCTAAAATTCCCTAAATCCCTCTTTTTTTTCTCTCTCTCCTTTCAGTCACTACCAAGATTTTGGTAATCTGTCTTAATAACTGCATGCATGGCAAGTTATTGTATTTTAGTTTGATCCTTTGACTTAGGACTTTTGATTATGTAAAATGCTATATTAATGAAAGCTGTCATAAAGAACACAGGAGCAGTTGTTTCATGTAAAATTACCTTCTATGCTGAGCAACTGTATGAATGTCATCTGCTGTCAGTTTCCTAAGGTCAAGTGGAAAAGGTAGTAATAAGTGACAACTGAGTAGTTGAATGGAACGAATATGTGATATTTTATAACTGTACTATACAACTCAGAAGTGTCTCAACTTAATTACTTTGGACTGCAGTGATCATTTTTCACTCAAACCTACAAACAATAATAAGATAAATACCCAATTAATCTGGTTTTGGTAGTATTGCTAGAGTTGCAAGTATTGATTGGGTCAGCAGAAGTCACTTCTTCTCTGGCAGTTCTAATTGTTTAGCTCACATTGTAAAGAGTTTAATGCCAACACAAATTATTTTAGCTGCATTCTATTATTTATCTTTTGCCTTTATCATGCACTTCATCCATTGGCCATTTTATAGGACAAGCAAAGTTTATTCTGCCTTTCATAGTTAAAAAGGATCATATGATTTCATAAAGATGTGAAGTTTATTTTGTTTACCCCTGAGCTAATTTCAAATTAAGTAGAACTGATTGCAAGGCTAGAACTTGCATTTGACATAGTTAGCCACTGCATGCATTTCACATGTAGATTTCTACAGTACAGAGTTCTTAAACTGGTGCAGTGTAAGTGCCTGATTAATGTAGTTGCCCCTTGGAGGGCCTCACATTGCTTACAAATTGAACTTGCATCTTCAGAGAAAAAACTTACTCTCTCTATTCCAGGTGTGGTAACAGCCTTTTTTTCATTTATATTGCACACTTGTAATCCCCATGACTTGGATGACACAGACCACACTTCGCAGAGAGTGTTGCAAGCTCAGGCTGTTAATTTAAATGATCTCTAAAGCTTTATTCCTTTTTCTTTGCATTCCCTGTTGACCGTATCAGTTCTTAAATTTTACCTATATCCTACCACAGCTCTCTCATTTAAGTCTTCATCTCTAAACATTGCCTGCTGAGCTCTGGGCCTACAGCTTAGTCATGCCAACTGTCAAAATATACTGCCTCTGATAACCCCCTTGACTTTTAATGAACAGACCCCCTGGGTTTTGGAAGGACAGCCCCAACTGGTAAGTGATCAGTGATTGTGCTGCTCATGATTGATTTACCATTAATCCCTGGACTGGTTGCATTCAATCTGCAGACTATGGCCAATTACTGATTGTAATGGGATGGAACCCCTGGCTCTGACCATATCCAAAGCCCTGGACTGAGATAAAACACTGCCCTTGACTGATTATAAATGTAGGAACAGAAGCAGGCTATTCAGCCTACCCAATCTGTTCTTCCAATAAGTGAGATCATTGCTGATTTGATAATCCTCAACTTCACTTGCCTGCTTTTCCCATAACCCTTGATTCCCTTTCAGATTTAAAAGTATGTACAATAGCCATGAATATACTTACTGATCCAGCCTCTACAGCCTTTTGTGGTTCAAAAATGTTCCATAGATTGAGAACCTCAGACAGAAGAAATTCCTTCATCTCTATTTTAAAGTGAGTCTCATTTTACTCTGAGACTATGCCCTCTGGTCCTAGATCATCCCACAATTGGTGACAACCTTTCTGCATCTACCCTGTCAAACCCCTAAGAATTGTATATGCTTCAAGAAGGTCTTTTCTCATTCTTCTAAACTCCAATCAGTACTCAACCTCTCCTCGTAAGAAAATCAATTCATAAATTATAGAAACTTCTCTGTTCTGCTTCCAATACCAATCTATCTTTCCTCAGTTAAAAATCATACAACACCAGGTTATAGTCCAACAGGTTTATTTGGTGGTACAAGATTTCAGAGAACTGTTCTTTCATCAAGTAGCTAGGGTCACTAGCTATCTGATGAAGGAGCAATGCTGCAAAAGCTTGTATCTCCAAATAAACATGTTGGACTATAACCTGGTATTGTGCGATTTTTAACTTGTGTCCACACCAGTCCAACACTGGCACCTTCACATCATATCTTTCCTTAGACAAGGGGACCAAAGCTGTTCACAGTTTTCTAAGTCTGACTTAACTAGTGCCTTGCATTGTTTTGGTAAAAAAATCCTGATTTTTACATTACAGTGGGATTTTGGAGTAATTATTCATAGACCTCTGCAGTTAACAACGCACATGAATGCGACAGTTAAAAAGGAAGATGAGACACTTGCTTTCAATAGTCGTGGCAATGGTTGTAAGAGCAAGGAGGTAATGTTGGAGTTGTCGAGAGCGTTGGTTAGGCCACAGCTAGAGTACTGTGGGCAGTTCTGGTCACCTCACTATAGGAAGGATATGATAGCACTTGGATGGGGTGAGGGTTGGCAGTTGGTTCAGAAGAGGTTCACCAGGATGATGCCTGTGATGGAGCATTTGAGCTATAAGGAGAGACTAGATAGGTTTTGTTATGGAACAGACCTAACCCCCTCAAAATATATTGAGATGACATAGACCCTAACTTTTTGTTATTTTAAAGGTAAGTGTAAGGCGTGTTCAGGTGCAGTTCAGTTGGTCAAACTACCAAGCTTAAAACAAAACACACGGTTTTTATGTACAATAGCGCCTCGACATACGAACGACCCCGTTCACAAACAAATCGGTTTACGAACAGGATTGTACGTAAAATTTTGCTTCAATGTATGTACGAAATTCAAGGTACGAATGAAGGTACGAACGCAAAAAGCCCATGGTTTCATTGTCATTGTTCTGCATTGCTACGCACGCTTTGAACGCAAAAGCTCTCGGGCCCCGCGTGATCTTATTCAGTTCGTCTTTGGTGCACACGTTGTGAGCATCCAACATCCAAGCATTCTTACGCTTTTTTTTGTTTTTTGCATTAAACTAGCCCTCATTATGGCTCCCAAGAAAGTGAAAAGTGGTTGTGATAGTGGTGTTAAGAAGCCTAAACGTATTACTGTAGAAATGAAGGAGGAAAAAAGTAGCTAAATACAAGAATGGTGCTCGCGTATCTGATCTCGCTATGCAGTACGACATGGCGAAATCGACTATCTGTACTATCCTAAAAAACAAAGAGGCACTAAAGGCAGCTGACATGGCGAAAGGAGTGACTATTTTAACGAAGCAAAGGCCTAAATTGTTAGACAAGGTTGAAAAATTATTATTAGTTTGGATAAATCAAAAAGAGCTTGCTGGAGATAGTGTTAACGAGACTATAATCTGCGAGAAGGCTTTACACATACACTGTGATTTATTGGCGGCACTGTCGAGTACAAGTACTGCTAGCATTGAAGAATTTATAGCTAGCAGAGGCTGGTTTGATAAATTTCATCGACGAACTGAAATCCATAGTGCAATAAGGCATGGAGAAGCGGCTAGTTCGGACAAAAAGGCAACGGAGGACTTTGTGAAGGAATTCAATAAATTTGTCGAAGATGAAGGTTATGTCTCACATCAAGTTTTTAACTGTGATGAAACTGGACTTTTCTGGAAAAACGAATGCCCAAAAGGACCCACATAACCCAAGAGGAGAAGGCACTACCGGGCCACAAACCAATGAAGGACAGGTTAACACTTTTATTGTGCGCGAATGCAAGTGGGGATTGCAAGATTAAGTCTCTATTAGTCTACCACTCTGAAAATCCTCGCGTTTTTAAAAGCAATAATGTGTTGAAGGCTAAACTCCTGGTAATGTGGAGGGCAAATAGCAAGGCTTGGGTCACGTGAATGATTTTTATGGAATGGTTGACAGAAGTTTTTGCACCAGCTGTCAAGGAATATCTTGAAACAAATAATTTGTCACTTAAGTGTCTTCTAGTAATGGACAATGCTCCTGCCCATCCTCCAAATTTGGAAGAAGACTTGGACATTGAATATGACTTCATAAAAGTAAAGTTCCTTCCTCCCAACGCCACTCCTCTCATCCAAACCATGGACCAGAATGTCATTGCAAATTTCAAAAAATTATGTACGAAGGCTCTGTTTGCCAGGTGTTTCCAGGTCACCATCAACACAGATTTGACCCTTGGTCAGTACTGGAAGGACCACTTCAATATCTTCCACTGCATAAGCCTTATTGATAAGGCATGGAACGAGGTCTCTTTCCGTACGTTGCAGTCAGCCTGGAGGAAAGTTTGGTCAGATTGTGTACCTGAGAGATACTTTGAGGGTTTTGAGGAGGAGACATCAGTAAATGTAGTGAACGAGATTGTGACCCTGGGCCAAAAGATGGGCTTGGAGGTCGATGAGGATGATGTGGCGGAACTGGTGGAGGACCACAGACAAGAACTCAGCACAGAAGATCTTGTTGAATTGCAACAGGAGCAGGTGAAGGTTATGCAGCAGGAGCATTCTGGAGAGGAGGAAGAAGAGAGGGAAGATGTATCAAGTGTTCAAATCAAAGACATTTGTAGCAAATGGAGTGAAGTGCAGGCTTTTGTTGAGAGGCATCACCCAAACAAAACTGTGACCAACAGAGCAGTGAACATTTTAAATGACAATGTAGTGTCCCATTTTCAGAAAAATCTGCAACAAAGAAAAAAACAAGTTTCTCTGGATCGTTTTCTTGTGGCATCATCAACCTCCGAGAGACAAAAAAGAGAAAAGACTCCGTAAATATCCAAACAATGGTAAAATTGATTCAGTTCGCGAACTTCCTGTTACAGATTAAGTTCGTAAGTCGAGGCGCTACTGTACTGTATAATTAAAGTACTGACAAAATAAAATGGCTTAATTGTAATTCTACCAAAATGCTTAACAAATAATATATCTAAACTACTACTAGCTAACTGTTCCAGTGTAGTAATATTCCATAAACACACCCTTGGCAAAAGGCAAATTCAGTAAAATACACTGCCTCATTCTGGCAGCAAGAAGAGAACCTCAAGTTTTAGCTGTAACAGAGAGCAATAAGAGCTTCTGCATCCAGATTCAAGACCTCAGCCACAACTGAAAGCTAAAACTTAAAAAAAAAAAAAATTCCTGGTTCTATGGGAGCTTGACCCCACCCATTCAGGCTGTTACCATTGTTCCAACTTTTATTTTAAAAAAAACTCAAGGTCTCTCAAACTGTTTATTTTATTGGCTTTGGAGAAGACTGCTTGGCATCTCTGTCTCAATCTTTCTTTTTAACATATGAAATATAAATATACCTCTTAACGACGTATTATTTGGATTGTTTACTTCAGAGCATAAAAGCTGAGGGGGAAACTGGATTGAGCTATTTATAACTGGGGGGGTATGGTTGAGAGATCACCCATGAGGGGGGCATGGTTTTAGAATAAGGAGCAGAAAATTCAAAGGGGATTTGAGAAAAAAACAATTTCACTCAGAGGGCTGTGAGAATCTCAAATGCACTGCCTGAGAATGCAATGGAAGATGGAAAGCTTCTAAACTGAAAAAAAAATTTAGATGAACTCTTGAAATATCAAAAAATACAAGGATATGGGACAAGTGCAGGAATTTGGGATTAGCACACCTCTAGTGGTAGTTAGTGTTGGTTGACATTTGATGAAGCAAAGTGCCATACAGGAACATGTCCATTCCCTTTACTGATTATTGCTGGCAAGCATGACGAGCTGCCAGTTTTTGTCAGTCTGCATGAAAAAGCAGGGCAAAAGAGAAGTATTATAAGGCTGTGTAAGTTCTGAATAAGATGCAAGGTAGCAATGCTCTAAGCAGCTGTCGTCATTGAGTGTGTGTGTGAAGAGAGCAAGCTCGGAGCCCTGAGATGCACCCTGTTCTGATGCATGAGATGGGTGTCTGTCCCTGAAAATAGTGGTCTGTCAGTCATATTGCCATGAAAGGTGTTGGTGCATTCCAGAATGCAATATTGAATTGGTGCGTTATATTCTAAATGAGTCAGCGACGTGTCACGATGTGAGGCCGGTGCATGTTTGATGCCAGTCTCCATGCTTGAAGACTGCAGGCTGTTGTTGTCCGTGGAGCATTCCCTGAGATATTGAGGAACAAGCAATGAGCTGGAGTTACCAGTTATCCACTTAGACTTTCATGTTGGGAATTGTAACTCTTGTTTGTCTTCATTGCCTGGCAAAATAGCAAACATTATAACTGAGGTGCAGGTAAGAATTGGATTTTAATGCATGTAATTACGCCTCTCATTGCTCGCGAACAATATTCTGGCAATAAATCAAAGGTGAAAAAAGCTTATTTTTTAAATTCGCGTTAAGAATTTAATTTTTACAATCTTGTCATATTTTACCAACTGACTCACTAATGCCCATGTCATTCAGGGGCTGGAATGGTTATAGGCAGAATTTTTTAGATGCATATTCAGACTAATTGTCAGTGGACCCAAGGATTATGCGTACTATGTCATTTCCTCGTACTTCCTTCCCAGGAATGTATTTCAAACTTGGATGTCAATTGTGACAGCACACGTTTCATAATTTTAGGGAGTCAGTTTGCTCAGTAGGCTGGGAGGCTTGTTTGCAATGCAAAGTGAAAACACCAACGCGGGTTCAATTTATGCACTGGAGGAAGTTATGATGAAGGACTCTTCTTTCCTACTTCATCCCTTGCATGAGGTGTAGTAAACCTCAGGTTAATCTCTTTAATGAGAGGGCAACCCTGTGGTGCTTTGAGACTATGACATCTTTACCTTTACCTTTAAATAATTGCAGCATGCACACTGAGACAGTGATAAACCGTAACGTGTTTCACTTAGCACTAAAAACACAATGTGAATTTATATAAACCAATTTGATAATATCTGAACAACTGCTGGCGAATGGTAGGCACGTCCAATGAAGATTAAAGCCAAGATCTATCATTAAATTTCTTCCAACTAGAGTGAAGATATTCAGGCATTAATATTAGCCATATATTTAAAATGTTTTTGTAATGTTTGTAAGATCTTATGGTTCTGTTCAGGTATGTCTAATAAATTGTTATAATCTTAAAATGGATGTTTGGTTTTCAACAGGTATGGTAGATATTGCTCGTCAGACTGTCGAGTTCCTTTATGAAGAAAATGGTGGCATACCTAGAGATCTCTACCTCCCAACCATTGAAGACATTAAAGATGAAGCCAATAAATTCACAACTGATAAAGTTCGAAAAGGTAGTTATTTGTCTTGTATCAAGCTTAATGGACTTATTGTGTAGTTTGTAGTTCAATTCCCTGAATTAGCCCCTGACTACTGGGAGTATTTCAAATGACACCTCAGGAGCGGCATGTTCCTGTGAGAATGAAGGCTAGGTATGGCAAGTTACGTGACCCTTGGATGACCAGGGATGTTATACCTTGGTCAGAAAGAAAAAGGAAGCGTACATAAGGTCTAGGAGGATGGGAACTGATGAAGCCCTTGAAGTATATAAGGAAAGTAGGAAAAAATGTAAACAAGGAATTCGAATGGATAAACAGGGTCATGAAAAGTCATTAGCAAACAGGATTAAGGAGAATCCCAAGGGTTTTTATACATATATAAAATGCAAGAGGGTAGCCAGGGAAACAGTTGGCCCACTGAAGGTCAAAGCAGGGAATCTGTGTGGAGCCAGAGAGGGAGATGAGGCCCTAAATGAAATTTTTGTCAGTATTCACCAAGGAGGAGGAGTTGGTGGAAGATGATTTCAGGGAAGGGAGTGATGAATTTTTTGCTATTACAAAAGAAGAGGTTTTGTGCATCTTAAAAAGTATTAAGATAGATATCAAAGTCCCCAGGTCCTGATGGAATCTGTCCAAGAATATTGAGAGAGGCAAGAGAACAAATTATTGGAGAATTGACAGACATCTTTGCATCCTCTTTGACCACACTTGAGGTCCCAGAGGACAAGAAAATAGCCAATGTTGTCCCATTGTTTATGAAGTGTATCAGAGATAATCCTGGAAATTACAGGCCTGTTAGTCTTATAGGTGGTGGTAGGGAAATTATTGGAAAAGGTTTTCAGGGACAAGATCTATATGCATTTGGGAGCAAATTCTATTGTTAGCAATAGACAGCATGATTTTGTGCAGGGGAGGTTGTGTCTCACTAACTTGATTGAGTTTTTTAAGGAGGTGATGAAGGTGATTGAGGGAAAAGTGGTTGATGTTGTTTACATGGACTTCAGTAAAGTCTTTGACAAGGTCATACATGGCGGACTGCTACAAAAGGTCACATGGTATCGGGGTAAGCTGGCAAGATGGATATAGACCTGCCTTAGTCATAGGAGATAGAGCGTAGCGGTGGAAAGATGTTTTTTTCAAAATGGAGGGCTGTGACTAGATATGTGCCACAGGGATCAGTGCTGGGACCTCTGCCGTTCATAATCTATGTAAATGATTTGGATGAAAATGTAGCTGGTCTAATTAGTAAGTTTGTAGATGATAAAGATTGGTGGAGTTGCACATAGTAAGGAGGATTGTTCGAGGATACAGCAGGATATAGATCAGTTGGAAGCATGGGCAGAAAGATTACAGGTGGAATTTAATCCAGACAAACGAGAGGTGATGCATCTTGGAAGGTCAAGTACAGATGGAAATTGTATAGTGAATGACAGAACCCTTAAGAGTATTGATATGCAGAGGAATCTGGGTGTGCAGGTCTACAGATCACTGAAGGTGGCAGCTCAGGTAGATAAAGTAGTCAAAAAAATCAGTGGCATGCTTGCTTTCATTGGAAGGAGCATTGAGTATAAACAATAGACAAATGATGCTGCAGCTTTACAAAACTTTAGTTAGACCACACTTGGAATATCATGTACAGTTCTGGTCACCACATTACCAGAAGGATGTGGATGCTTTGGAGAGAGTACAGAAAAGGTTCTCCAGGATGTTGCCTGGTATGGAGGATTTTAGCTATAAAGAAATGTTGGATAGACTGGGATTGTTTCACTGGAATGCAGGAGGTTGAGGGAAGACCTCATAGTTTATAAGATTGTGAATAGCGTGGATAGAGTAGAAAGTATGAGGCTTTTTCCCAGGGTGGAGGGGTCAATTACTAGGGGACACAGGTTCAAGATGCGAGGGTGGTTGATGTGTGAGGCACATTTTTCACTCATTATGTTGAGTGCCTGGAACAGTTTGCGAGAGGAGGTGGAGGAAGCAAATAATTTAGCAACATTCAAGAAGCATCCGGACGAATACTTGAATAGGAAAGGAAGAGAGGGATATGGATTGTCTAAGTGAAAAAATTTTTAGAATGGAGGGGCAAAATGTGTTGGTGCAGACTTGGTGGGCCGAAGAGCCTGTCCCTGTGCTGTTGTTCTTGCTTTGTCCTTTATACTGAATTCGATCAGGAATGAGCTACCAGAGTGAGAGGTGGAAGCAGGTACAATGACAGCATTTAAAAGACATCTGGATAGGTGTACGAATAGGAAGGGTTTAGAGGGATATGGGCCAAATGTTGGAAAATGAGACTAGGTCAGATTGGGATGTCTGATCGGCATGGGGCAAGTCGGGCCAAAGTGTTTGTTTCCATGCTGTATGACTCTTTGGCTCTGTTTGCTTTTGGTTCTGTGCCCATTAGTTTCCTTGTTTTACCTGTTACAGGGTAGACAAGCAGGAGGCTGGAAGAACACAGCAAGCCAGGCAGTATCAGGAGGTGGAGAAGTCAATGTTTCAGGTGTAACCATTCTTTAGAACGGGGGGTGGGTGTAAGGAGAGCTGCAGATGGGAGGGGGAAGGGAAGGGGAGATGGATGGAGACAGGTGGAGGTTACGACCTGGTTGGTCGATGGGTGGGATGAATCCATTGCATGGCTGAGAGGAATTGAAGGGCTGGACTGGGAAGGCCCCTGTTACAATGCCATTTTCACGTTGCACTTGCGCTCTGTTTTATCAAACAGAATTGCTTTTGTTAAAGGACGTCTTTCAGCAATGCAATCAAAAGTCACAGTCATTTTCAATATAGTAGCAATAGGGGTTAATGTAAATATCATTGACAGCACTGTTGAGTCCTCATCGTGACTTTTGAGCAACACTGGTCTAGACCAACTGTGCTTTATTGATGACCTGAGCTGACATTGTTTTACATTGTTTTAAAGGACCCAGTATGGTCCAGAATTAATGTAAACCTGCCCTCTGTTAGAACATAGAACAGGCCCTTTGGCCCTCGGCGTTGTGCTGACCTTTTCTCCTACTCCAAGATCAAACTAACCTACATATCCTTCATTTCACTATTAGCAATGTACCTATCCAAGAGTCACTTAAATGTCCTTAATGTAGCTAACTCTACTGCCACTGCTGACAGTGCATTCCACACCCACCACTCTGTGTGAAGAATCAACCTATGACATCTTCCCTAAATCTTCCTCCAGTCAACTTAAGATTATGCCTCCTTGTGATAGCCATTTCCACGCTGGGAAAAAGTCTCTGACTATTCACTGTATCTATGCCCCTCATCATCTTGGACACCGCTATCAAATCACCTCTCTCAATTGTGGGCAAAATTGTTCCAATACCAGTATCATATAATTGGTCATCTGTTTTTTACAGGCCTAACAGTGGTGATCCGGTACCCAGATAGTAATAATCTTAACAGCAGCACTGGTGGTACTGCTTTACCAAAGTTTGCCATCCGAGGAATGATGAAAACCTTTGGCTTGAATGGAGTTGTTCTTGACGTTGACACGGTAAGTTACAAAACATTTGAGTCGAGAGCAGTAATTACCTGAATTCATTAAATGAATTTCCGATGTGCTATTAATGCAACAGAATGTGAGACTAGCGTGTCGTATCTTTTGGGGCAGACAGAAACTGGAAATTTTGATTGGGACTGCAACTGATATCAGTGACTCTGGGTTGGTAATACACAAGGTTTTGCTCAGTGTCTTACTAGATAAGGAAGATGTGTAAGCTGAAGAAAATTAGAAAGTGGGAGCACTGGTTGTCTTGTTCTACAGAATGTCAGAAAACCGTGTGCCTGCAATTATTCTTATTGTTTTTGACACCACATGAGCCATGCTTCAGTGTTTAAAATACATGAAATGTTTGAAATGCTTATTTCAGTTGTGAATGAAAAGGCACATTCTGAAGCTCAATAGAAGAATGCAAGAAAATGACTTAATGATAATGTAATTAGCCATTTCCACATCTGTATGTTTAAGAACTACACAATTTTCTAGTGGTAGTGAGCACATTAAGTCAATTATTCACAACAAAATTTGGAATCTTTTGTTTCGGAAAAGGCTGTTTTAGGCAACTCAAGTAGAGAGCAATGAGAAGTGCCCAAGTAAATTTGGATACTTCTATAAAACTATCTTTTGTAGTGGGTGAACTTTTTAATACACTCTTTATACCAAACCCTCAAAATGACAAGTGTGGAGCACTGAAGAGAAGGGGCAAAGCAATCACTTTTTGATGTTTTAATTCAACCTGTTCAGATGTAAGACACACCTTTAGACGAGGTAGGTGTTGAACCAAGGCCTTTTGGCCAAGAGGTAGAGAGACAAATAAATTTCATTGGCTATAAATGCAGCAGAATGAGGGACCAGTGTGTTGTATCTTTTGGGGCCAGACTGAAACTGGGACTGGATCTCCTGTTCACCAACTGATATTAGTATAACTGATATCACTACCAACAAACAGACTCCACCACTAGGATACATTTCCCTCCCCACTCCTATCAGTGTTCTTGGAGACCATTTCCTCTGCAACTCAGATCCATTCTCTCCCCCCCCCCCCCCCCCCCCCCCCCCCCCCCCCCCCCCCACTCCCTCCACCCCCCCACTCCCTCCACCTACAACCAGCCCACACCCCCCTCCTGGCACCTTTCCCTGCCACCACAGGAAGCGCAAACCCTGCGCCCACACCTCCCCCCTCACGTCCATCCAAGGTCCCAAAGGATCCTTCCACATCTGAGAGAAATTTACCTGCACCCCAACCAATACAGACTGTATTTGTTGCACTCAATGTGGTCTCCTCTACATCGGGGAGACTGGACGCCAACTTACGGATCATTTCAGAGAAATACTTCTGAGACACCTGCATCAACCAACCCCACTGCCCCGTAGCTGAACACTTCAACTCCCCCTCCCAGTCCGCCAGTGCAGGTCCTGGGCTTGTATTGACAAACTATAACCATCCAACATCTCATCTTCTGTCTTAGGACCCTGCAACCATATGAGATTAATGTGGACTTCACCAGTTTCTTCAGTTCCCCTCCCCTCACAATATCCCAGTCCCAAACCTCAAACTCAACACAGTCCTCTTGACCTGTCCATCACCTTTCCCATCTATCCTCTCCACCCTCTTCTCCGACCTATCACCTTCTCCCCCCAACTTCATCTACCTATCACATTCTCAGCTACCTTCCCCCAGCCCCATCCCCTTGAATGTATCTCTCATCACGCTCTGAACTCTGATCTCCAGCATCTGCAGTCTTCACTTTCTCCTAACTGATATCAGTAACTGAGTTGTCAAAAATGCGAAGTTTTTTCCGGTGCCTACCTAGATAAGGAAGATGTGCAGTTACTGTAGTGCAAGATCCCTTCCTGCCATTGTAAGCATAAGTCATCTTCGATTCTAGTTGTTCACCTATTTGTCTATTGACATTGCTGTTGCTATTTAATAAAACACTACTATTGCTATTATGGTCCACGTAAAACAACCATTCCATTCGTTTTCCCCAATTTAGGTAAATGAATTAGTTCAGGTGGAGACGTACTTAAGAAGTGAAGGTGTGCTGGTTCGTTATTGGTACCCAATTGATATGCTGGAGCGCCCTCCTGCCGGATACAGACGCACAGCTGCTTATGGACTAGTTACTCTGGACAACACAAACATCCAGATACACAAGTGAGTGATACTTCACTTTAAAATAAAAGTTTGAAATGTAACGTCCAGTTTGAAGACCTGAAACCAATGCTTCCACCTGAGATTAGAGCTTATCACATGCAATGTGGACACGCAACCCACTGAAATTCCATTAAGCTGAGTCAGTGATTTTGTTAAGAATGAAATTACACAGGTTAAATTATTGGAACGCTGTGCACTTACCAAGCATAAGTTTAGCTCTTGATATACTTACACATATCCACCACAAATGTCAGTCAATTTTAAAACACACCAAATAAAACCATAAGAAAGGAGAACATTGGCATGACCTGTAAAGAGACAGTAAAGCCCTCTTTGTATTGCTATCACTAATATTAGCTTTATTTTCTTAATGTAGCGATGGTTTTTCCCCCCGATGGCCGTAAATCTATAGTGCGATTTTTAGGATGACAGGAGAAAGTGAGGACTGCAGATGCTGGAGCAGCAGGTCAGGCAGCATCCAAGGAGCAGGAGAATTAACGTTTCGGGCATGAGCCCTTCTTCAGGAATGAGGAAAGTGTGCCAAGCAGGCTAAGATAAAAGGTAGGGAGGAGGGACTTGGGGGACTTGAATACCTATCGCATTTCCAATGCCCCTCCCCCAAGTCCCTCCCCCCTGCCTTTTATCTTAGCCTGCTTGTCAGTTCGGAAATGCTCTTGATGTATAGTAGTGTGGCTAGTCCTTTGGGTTGCGGCATGTCCTCGTTCCGTTGTCTTTCCCAGATCGTTTCCGAACTGACTACTGTGACCACCAGGATTCATAACAGCACACAAACCAATAGCCACTCTCAGACAACAACTCACCAGAACGAAGGACCCAATACACAGCATGAGCAAAACCAATGTAGTGTACAAAATCCCATGCAAGGACTGCACAAACCACTACATCGGACAAACAGGAAGACAGCTAACGATCCGCATCCACGAACACCAACTAGCCACGAAACGACACGACCAGCTATCCTTAGTAGCCACACATGCAGATGACAAGCAACATGAATTCGACTGGGACAACACTACTATTATAGGACAAGCCAAACCGAGAACAGCCAGGGAATTCCTAGAGGCATGGCACTCATCCACAGATTCAATCAATAAGCACATCAACCTGGACCCAATATACCGACCACTGCAACGGATAGCTGGAACTGACAACCGGAAGCAGCAGATTCAAACCACTATAAATGCCGGAGGAAACACCACAGCAGCGCTTCACAGAAGGCTCCCAAGCACTGAGGATGTCACCTAGACGGGACGAAACGTCTGCAACACAAATTCCCAGCTCAGCGAACAGAACCACAACAACGAGCACCCGAGCTACAAATCTTCTCACAAACCGTAAACAGGCTTTCAAACCTTAAGCTGTGATGTCTTCTGATAAGTTTATTTTTCTGCTTGAACTTAAAATCTCTACATTGCACTTTGGCATTTCAATTTAGTTGTCAATTTAAACAAAAAGGTGTACAGCAAGTGAAACATACCAGATGTTTGTTCCTTTAAAGTGGCAAAAGTCTATAGTGATGTTGTAACCTAATACTGTTGTAACCTAATAACTTCCTCTTCCTCCTCCTCTGAATTTGTCAGAAATTCTTCGTGTCCGTTTGTATGTTCCTGGGCAAGTGTGTTAGCAGGTTTTTCCATTACATACTTGTATTTTTCTGTGATTGCCCACTATTAAATACATAGTCTTCCAAAATGGCAATCAGAAAGTATACCAACTATATTTCTTTTCCTCCTCCTTGAGCTAGTGGCCTCAAGCCAGTTGATCTTTCCATTGTTTCCCCTGGCTTCTTGGCCAAAACAATACACATTGGAAGTTGAACCTGACATTTTCCTGGTCGATGTGGATCACTTTGCCAAAACTACTGAACGTTGGATCAGGTTAGCTTTAAAGCACTTAAGGTCTGTGGGAAGAAAAGTATTCACAGATTGAGAGTAAGTGCACAGCGTCCCTTGTCTTTAATAAACTATCCATGGAGTTCAGTGTTGTAAGCAAAATGACCATTACCTGAAGCAGTTCTTAAAGCCTAATCACTTTCAGCATCAAAAGTTGAGTCCTTCATTTCCCTTACTGTTGTTATTGGTGCTCACTTCAAATTTCAGTAACTCTTGCTCATTTCCCTCAAAAATGTAGAACAGAAGTCAAATACAAAGTTGAAAATGATTTTTTAAAAGTGCACCAAGTGACAAAGGCTGCACATTCTGACACTTGAAATGTGGTCATTGTCACTGTCAAATGTGAACAGAATATTTATATTTCTCATATCATCTTTAATTTTTTCTTTAAAAGAGCAGTTGCATCTAAGTGGTTACATGCATTCTCTGCACTGCCTTTGTTCTCAAATGATTGTCCAAAATGATCAACTTTTGTCAAGATTTATTTGATAAAAATCACATCTGCAGTGAGCTGTTATTTCCTTTTTGTCTTGTTTGTCTCTCTTTGCCTTGTTTGTCTCTCTTTGCCTTGTATATCACCTGCACTTCAACAAGATGCCGATGAAACTCTTGTTGGTTCACTGTATAAAGTGAGCAAAATGAGAGTTTCCAGTTTCATTCTTCAGTCTAATACGAGTGTTCGTTGGATTGAAAGAATGATAAAGTGGTAATAGAAAATATTTATCCCTAACCTCCAAACAATTGATCTATCACCACCAAATTATGCAGTTAATAATTGTGGGGACAGAGGGGATGCAGTTTGTACAGTAATTGATAGACTATTATAAATCGTATGTTTTTGATTGTTCCTGATTTGTTTTCAAATCTCTTTGGTATGTTTTCACTTTTTCATAACTGCTTAGAGAGTTACTGCGCTGTGAGGCTTCTTTGGCCAGACTCTATTGCCGGATGGCATTGCTGAACATCTTTGCTCCCAAGTCACCCCACACTTTCACCCGGTTGTTCCATATCCCTGCTGTTCGTGACATCACATTGGAGCATCTGCAGCTGTTGTCCAATCAACTTCTGGCCCCACCACTCTCAGGTTAGTAATGACAAACTGAGGTGAAGCTGAATGATAAACTGATTGTAAATTTTCAAGTAATAGTAAAATAATTGCAGCTTGTTCAGGATCTGTCCCCTTCCTGACGCAGCAGTTTGGGAAAGGAACAAACTTCTGTTCAACTTTTAATTGCTAATATTTGTTGGCAATTTTACATCTTATTAACACATCAAAACAAATGAATTGAAAAGAGAAAAGTGAGCATAAAGATGAAAATCTGTCGACAAGTTAGCTACAATACTGTTTGTTTTTTTAGCTGTATACCAAGCAATATAAAAGAACACAAACAAAAACAGAAATTACTGGAAAAGCTCAACAGGTCTGGCAGCATCACTAGTGAGAAATCAGAGTTTGTTTTGGATCAAGTGGCTGTTCTGAGGAAAGGTCACTTGACCTGAAACGTTAACTGTGTTTTCTCTCCAGTGATGCTGTCAGGCCTGCTGAACTTTTCCAGCTATTTCTATTTTCTTTCCGAATTACAGCATCTGCAGATTTTTTTGGTTTTTTTATAAAAGAGGACAAGTTGAATTTACTTGGTTCTCCTGGCTGCAGAATGGGAAATAGAAAAAATGCTTTAAAATCTGCGACGCGAACATTCAGCTTTATTCTTTTCTAGCTCTTTGTGTAAAGAATATTTCCTATATAACAGTTTTCAGTGCTGAATGTTAAGAATGAGCTGATATTTTCTATTTGGCTCCAGTTTGATAGTGTAACTTTTGTATTAAAGCAGCAGCCATAATTCATTGTCAATGTTGTACTGTTATCCACACCTCAAATGTAAGAATGAGCAAAGTAAATGATACCTGACAGTTGATACTATTAATGATAGTCTTAATAAAATTTAATTTAGAAAAATATTATTTATCTGTCTTAGTACCGACCAGGTCTTCCTAGTTCATGCAATCCTGTTGTGGTCTTTTTTTTTTAATTGTTTAGTAAGCTATTCATTAGAAGTACATGGGAGTGGCATATTGAGACACTTTAGCTTTTTAGTTTTTTTTCATCTTCCCTTGGTCTGTTGTTTGGACTGGTGAATAAGAAATTTGTTTAGTGGTGTATTGGAAAGGAGTAAGTTTCTCTAACTGGTGTAGCCCCTTTAGACCATTTAAATGACATTGGGATCAATGAAGTTGGGAGCCACAAATAATTGAGATCCTAGTTGATATCTCTCCGTTGCCAAGAAGGGTTTGTGTGTGTTCAATTCTGTATGTGGTGAGTGTATAAATGAGTAGGTGCAGTATTCATAAAGAAAATTAGTAATGCCAAGTATTTAAAATAAGACTCTATATGAAAAAGAGAGCTTGGAGAAATGGTTTAAGAAATTTGTTGTTCATCATCCCCTGCAGATGGAACAATCAGCTCCAATTCAATTCTTTTGGCGCAGTCCCTCCAGCATTGTAACCAGGGTCAAAACTGCTCTCCTACTGACCTGTTCTACCAGGGCAATTCCAATTCCATCAGGGAATGGCTTACAGTTGCTATCACACGAGCCTTACACCAGGGTGAAGAAAGTTTGTTGGATTTAACAAAACAGATCTGCTCTTTCTTACAGGTAGCATTTTTTCGCTTTCTATTTGACTCATCTGAATTTAACATTTTTTCAATTAAACCATATTTGTAACTATTATTTTATTATAGTTGTATATATTATTATATAACTAAAATGCAGTACCTTGGTGTCTCATTGATCATGTGCCTTAAAGGTATCTCTATAACATCAGCCAATGAGGCACTAACGTTTTGATACGTCATTGAGAAACTTGGTTGGAGGCAACAGATGTTCAGCTAAATACAATCCTGATTAAAAGAATATACCTGGAAGTTAATTGACAGCACCAATCATGAGTTTTAAGACCCTCAAGATTGTAGGAGCAGCAAAATGAAGGGTCTCCACAGTTTTGAGATATTCTAAAAGATTGAGTAAAATATGAACTGATCTACTGTTTCAGGATGGACCCATACCTCAAAGTTCATATAGCAGTATACAGGTTGACTCTTTTGGTGGCTTTTCTCAAGAGGTGGAATGTTTGAATAAACATTCCTGCAATAACAAGAATGTGTTAGAAGTAATCGATACTCGATGTTAAATTGTGTATGTCTTTGCTCTGATTTTCCAAGCTATGTTGAGGCTTCAAACCGTGTTGTTATTTGAGTGCTCAGGTTCTAAAATGGAAGAACGATGTAGAACTTGTATAAAAATATAATTTCTCCTTAGTGATAAGAAAGGGAAGACATGCATTTGGGTTTGTTTTAGATTTGTAATGAATGTAGTACAGGAGTATCTGAAGATTTATTTTGTTTCCATGCATTTAAATGTGGTCTTTAAACCCTTGATGTAAATAGAGCAGACAAAAAGAGGAAAACAGCTGCTGTTGTCTGGCTCTAGGAGTCCAATAATACAAAGTCAGAACAATCCAGAAGTCTGGCGGTGTGCAGATTCTTTGATAGAAAACAAAAACTAGGAGAGGTACTGATATTAACCGTTTCTAAGCAGTCTGGCCTGAAAGGAGGCCTGTAGTGACTTAGAAGTAAGAAAGACAAGGCTAGAAGCTAAAGTCTGATGAGGGAGAGGGAGGCATGCTGCAAGGTGGTTGAACATGAGTTTAAGGAACACAAGCTGAATAGTGTGTGTGTACTGTGTTAGCATTTTCAACAGTTTCAGGAACAGATATTAACAAAAATAGTATTGCTGAAAAACAGATTTTTTTGTAGAAGCTTTGGTATTGCGTTCATCAGGGCAATTTGCAAGAAGTACCACAGTAAAGGAGAGTACTGATTGGATGGTAGAGTTGTTGCCATGGAAAATGCACTAGTTAATTATGATGTTTAACTGCCAAGCTTTGGTTAAATTTTAAGTAAGGCATATTGCCTCTAACTGGTCAAGGCATTGCCCTGAGAAATGGCCAGACAATAGAGATCACCTATTTTGTTGCATTTAAAGAGGTGAAATGTGTATGTGTTCTCTCTGTCTGCAAAGAGCTGGACATGTGTGTTAATATATTTAACTTGCAGTCGTGCAATCATGCCATACTGTGAGCCCAACTGGCAGTCCTAAGTTGGTTGTATACCCAATAAGTGTTGCAAGCGCAGGCTGGTTGGGTCTGGTCTGACCCTTGCTTATTGTAAACAGCTGACAGATATGCTGTTTGATATAAAGAATCAGTCTTTGGGATGTGCAGCCTATTTATCTAATAGCACAATGCCACTGAAATGCATATGCCACGTTACTCATTTGTGTGAAGGCAGAGCATCTTTTTGTCTTAATGGCAGCATCTTGCTTGTGATGAAAACGCTATATGTTGATAGTTACACCTGTTGATCAAGCTCTTGACAAACCTTTTCTTTGAGAGTAATCTGAGAAATGGGGCATTTTTTCAGTCCAAAGAGTGACCATGGGGCCATAGAATCCCTGCACTGTTGAAATAGGCCATTTGGCCCAACAACTCCACACCGAACCTCCAAAGAGCATCCCATCCAGACCATCCCCCTGCCCTTTCTGAGTAACCCTACATTTCACATGGCTAACGCACCTAACCTACACATCCCTGAACATGGGAAATTTAATATGACCAATCCACCTAACTTGCACGTCTTTGGACTGTATAAGGAAACCAGAGTACCCAACAGAAAGCCACACAGATGTGGGGAGAATGTGCGAACTCCACACAGGCAGTTGCCTGAGGGTGGAATTGAACCCAGGTTCCTGGTGCTGTGAGGCAGTAATGCTAACCACTGATATACCTTACTGTCTCAAATGGCCTTTCATGAGTTGCAAGATAAACAACAAGAAATGCTTTGACCAGGATAATGTTTGATATTTTAGCATTTAGCATGCGTTAGTGAGCACATGGCTGAAACCTTTTTTTATAAGATTGCCAAAAAAGGCCAATTTTATACTGCATTGAAACTATAAAATGGTGAAAGTGAGGACTGCAGATGCTGGAGATCAGAGCTGAAAATGTGTTGCTGGAAAAGCGCAGCAGGTCAGGCAGCATCCAAGGAACAGGAGAATCGACATTTCGGGCATAAGCCCTTCTTCAGGAATAAAATGGTGCCCAAATATTGAATTCGTGTGGTGGACAGCACCTTTTCCAGCCACTGGAACAGTGCTTTTCTGATATTCAAAACTTTTAAAATACGTGTTCTTTTTTTTTCAGCTGCTAAAGCTTGTGAATGTAGAACATTTTGAAACAGAACAGTAAGCACGAGGCAGGAAAATAATATTTTGTTTAGGAGGTACACTTAAAATCCCCCACCTTTCATCCTTTGCATGTTACATATGCAAGATGGAAAAACATCCAGTCCCTTCTAAATGTTTTATGATTCAATGCAACTAGGCAGATTTGAGAATCCTGTAGCACTCTCACACCCTGTTTATCTCAATTGCTCAAGCTGTGACAATGTAAAATTTGCTTTCTCAATTTGGTACATTTTCTGTAAATAACTTAATGGATTTAAGAGATGAATAAATAGCTACTGGACAAATGATGATTGTGTTTTTGTGTCTTTCTGCTTTATTTTAGAATTAGTGTTTGTGATTTTATATTGCTATGGTTTTGAGTTTATAAGAGGATTAAAATTGCTTTTTATCAAAAGTCCAGTAACAGCAGTGCTTTTTTCAAATGCTGTTGCATTGTAGCATTCACCAGAACAGTTCCCATCTGAAGAGTTCCCAGTGACAGAGTCAAAAGTGAGCATGGATGTGCATTTTCCTGGGGCTGCCTTTGTAATGGTATCATGCAAGGAAAGTCCAGCAGGTTTTCGGAAAGAGTAAGTATGATTGAAACAAGTTGAATGAAATAAGCATTTAGAAGAGGTTTCAATGTTTAATTAAGCTTGTACATTTGGTCCCTCAATCGTGCAGCTGCATTTGATATTTTATGTAAGTGTTGTATTTTATTCACAACACCCAAATAGGTTCTTTACTGCAGTACGTGAAACACTATAGTCATTCCCCAACAGGTAAAGAAATGGTTGTACTTCTGTAAAGATTGAATGACCTGGTCTTAAGTGACAATTATCTAAATTAGAGCTGGATTAGATTGCAGCTACAGAAATTGAAGAACATGTTTGCACCATAGGACTGTATTCATTTTTGGAAAGATCTTCAACCTCTTTGAATTTAATTTTGTCCAATTAATTATTCCAGTTGTTGCTTAAGCTTGCCATCATAAAGGCTTCCAGTTCAAAACCATACAGAAATATCAAAGGTTACTGGCTGAATGTGAATGAAAAATTATTTTTACAAGGGTTCTTATGGTCCATCGTTACTGCCCTTATGTCTGGTCCAGGAAGCCTGGTAAAATTCCCATCTGCTACAGAGATGTGTCATAACATACGTGAAAGCGTTGATGAAAAATATCTGAAGTTAAATCCTCCTTTCCATGGAGGTGTGTTGGAACATGTGAAAACAAGTTGATTAAATAAGTATTTTGGTTATTATATCAATATTTTTCTGCTGCCAAGCAAATCAAATTGTAGTTTAATTGCTGGTAATGACAGATTTGACCAGTCATGCATTACATAAAAAGAACAGGCCCACATGATCCAGGCAAATCAGTGATTATCCCACAGTTTTGTTTAGACTCCCTACAGTGTGGAAATAGGCCCTTCAGCCCAACCAGTCCACACCAACCCTCTGAAGAGTAACCCACCTCGACCCATTTCCCTCTGACTAATGCACCTAACACTATATGGACAATTTAGCATGGCCAGTTCACCTGAACTGCACATCTTTGGACTGTGGGAGGAAACCGGAGCACCCGGAGGAAACCCACGCAGACAAGGAGCGAATGTGCAAACTGCACACACGCAGTCCCCTGAGGCTGTAATCGAACCTGGGACCCTGCTGCTGTGAGGCTGCAGTGCTAACCACTGAGCCACCATGCCGCCCCTGCAACAGTCCTTTTATATTTCTCTGTTAACAAGGTGCTGGTTACTCTAAACTTAGCTTCAAGGAATAGCAAATTACCTTCACTTTAAAGAAATAGGAAAGTTCACCAGTACAATCGTTTGGCTATAACACATGTTTTGTAAATGCAAATTCACTAACGCGATTGACGAATTGGGGACACTGTTTCTAAAGTGCAAACTTTTAAAATGTGTGTTGGCTGTAATGGATGATTACATTGCCAACACTTCAAATGCTGTTTCTAAAGCGTGATTTTTCTATAATGCGGGGTTGCTCAAGAACGCAACCATCATGTTATAGAAGAACTACTTGTATTTGATGGATCAGCTCCATAATGTTCACTGCCACAAGTGAGAGCTCGACCATTGTTCTACTGATAAGCATGTGTCTTAAAAGCTTAACTAATGCTTTAATGGCTATGGAATTTATATGGAGAATACCTATTTGAAATGTGAAGGCTGTGCTCGACTTAAACTTGGTGACCGCCTAAGATTTACAATTATAAATAATTCTTATCCTTTTGATTTCTTTTTATTATTTAGTTCTTCTCTGTATAAGGCTCCTTGGGTTAGAGTGTTGGTGTATGGACTTGGTCACAAAGTACGAAGAAATGGACAACTTAACCTCACAGAAACTGTCTGTTACCCGAAAGATGCATCACCTACCAACACAGGGTTGACTCCACCTCCCACCACCAACCAATATCCTTCTGTTGTCATCCCTACTGACAAACTGCATGTCAAACTAGGTATGTCTAAGATAGGAGTACCCCTGCAACTATAACTAACTGAATATTAGAATAAAGCATAAACTTTACAAAAAGGTACTGGGCTAGATTTTGCAGAAGTAGACAGGCTGGAGGAACACAGTAAGTCAGGAAATATTAGGAGGTGGAGAAGTCAACATTTCTGGTGTAACCCTTCTTCAGGACTGGGGGTGGGTGTAGGGAGAGCTGCAGATAAAGAGGGTGGCGGGGCCAGGCAGGTGAAGTTTGGGGTAGGTGAAGACAGGCAGAGGGTACGACCTGGTTGGTCACTGGGAGAAATGAATCCGGTAGGGGGCTGGGAAGGGAGTTGGGGAAAGGAAGGGTGGTTATTTGAAATTGGAGAACTCAGTGTTGAGTCCTCCGACCTATAGGTTGTCCAGACGGAAGATGAAGACTTGTTCATCCATTTTTGCAGTGTGGTTCGTTGTGGCAATGAAGGAGGCCAAGGATGGTCATGTCGGAAGTGGAGTGGGAAGGGGAATTAAAATAGTCGATGACTGGGAAGTCCGGTTGGCCCCGGTGGGCCTTGCTGAGGTGCTTGGCAAACCATTCCATAAGTTTATGTTTGGTCTCCCCAATGTAGAGAAGACCGTATCAGGAACACATGATGCAATAAACTAGGTTGGAAGAGAGGCAGGTAAACCTCTGTCTCACCTGAAGGACTGTTTGGGGCCCTGGATGGTGGTGAGGGGGGTGATGTACAGGTAGGTTTTGCATCTTTTCCAGTCACAAGGAAGGTACCTGGCGGTTCAGGGGGTTTGGTAGGGAGAATGGTGCAAACCAAGGACTGTTGAGGGGAACGGTCCTTTAGGAAGGCAGACAAGGGTGGTGGGAGGGGGAGATATTCTTGGTGGTGGGGTCTAGCTGGAGATGGCAGAAATGTTTAAAGATGATGTGTTGGATGCAGAGACTGGTGGGGTGGTAGGTAAGGACACAGGGACTCTGTCTTTATTGCATTTTGGAGGGGGGAATGGGGTTTAGAGCAGTGGAACAGGGAATTTAGGTGGTGCAGTGGAGGGCTGTCTGGATGACAGGAAAAGTATGTTTTTCGAAATAGACAGACATCTGGTATGCTTGGGAGTGGAATGTTTCCTCGTCTGCGCAGATGCGACAGAGGTGGAGGAATTGGGAGAACAGAATGGAGTTCTTGCAGGATACTGGGTGGGAGGAGATGTAGTCCAAGTAGTTATGGGAGTCTCTGGGTTTGTAGTAAATGTCTGTCTGGAGATCGTCGCCAGAGGTGGAAGTGGAGAGTTTAAGAAAGGTGAGGGAGGTGTCCAAGATGGACCAAGTGAATTTGAGGGTGGGGTGGAAGTTGTGGGCAAAGTTGATGAACTGCTCCAGTGCTCCTCAAAGAAAGCTGCCCAAAAAATCTGAAACAAAGTCTAGGAGATCTTCAGGTGTCTAACTGCTGTGATGTTATCGAGCAGGTTTAAGCAACCATTTCATTGAAGTATGAACAGCAAACCAAGAAGAAAAGTCACTGAATTCTTTCACTTTTAAATTTTTAGAAATGGTGAAATAAATAATTGGCACATAAACATGGAGTTAAGATAGAATGTCAAACTTAAAAATTTATTTTTAGAAAAGTGAAATCTTAGATTATCATGCAAAACATAACTATTGTTTTGTGATCAACCAAGTTGTTTCACAGTAATCATGAATTTTGCATGTCTTAAAAAAACCTCGATGCTTTTCCAGATTTTGTTGTACAGAGACTGTGTGATGCAACAAATTGTCATCAGTTCATAAATTTCCAATTCATTTCAATCCAGAATGGCCTCAACAGTCTGAACATAGAATCACTAACAGCAGTTTTTGGATTTCCATATTTTAGTGGAGTTAACTAACCATTTAGCTATCATTCTCTCAAAATCCAGGGCAATAAGATTTGATCCTAAAAGAACAATTCTCCTCAATTGGCATTTTTCTCAATAAATTCTCTGCCTGGAAGGTGTTGATCTGCAGACACTGTTCCACTGTTATTTATAGCCCTGCCAGTATCAGGGAGGAATACTCCAGTTTTATTCTCCAAGCTTTAATCCAAATTTTGAAGTCAATTGTAGTGCTTCACTTAACTATAATAAGCTTTGCTTGGTTTAGGAATTAAACCTGAGACTATCTAGTCTCTATGGCTTAATGATATGCAAAATGCTGCCTTTTCAATTGGCTTTGGTAGTTATTCACTAAATCATCAAGTAAAATAAAGTTTGTTTAGACCCTTTTTCTGCTCTCTAGCTCTTTTCTGTTATTGTAAATGTTTGTTCTTGTTCTTACTTTCTTTGGTAAACTGTTTTATTTGATTTTCAATTTCCTCTACCAAGGTGTCTCCCCGCCACCTGGCGCAGTGCTGGTGTTAAACTCGTTGCCTCTGGAATTTCCTCTGGCACTAGCATTTGCTGAACAGTTGTTAACATGGAAACTTGGCGAAAGTGATGGGAAATCTGAGGATGAACTTGATGACGTTCCTGAATCAGTTCTCCTGCAGGTTGTTGAACTGTTTGGTAAGACAAGTTGCCAGTAATAGATTTGAGGAGTGTGGATCTTTTACATATTTTATTCGTAAATGTAAATTTTTATGTACCTCCCTAATGACATCTCGATTCCAAACAAAACTGAATCAATTCTATGATCGATTCGGAGAAAAGGTAACTTGTTAGTACCATGCAATGCACAAGAATTGGCTAGATCTAATTGGTGTGCTGGTACTAGCAGCTGGAAACCCTTGTATAACTGAAGATTTTACAAGTTAAGATCCATTCTGAAGATACCATGCCTAGTATGTTCCATGGGATCTGAGAGACTTATCATTGGTACATCCAAATAAAACAAGCTAATCTATTATGGGAGGACCACAGCCGAACCACCTCATCTTCATCTCTCCAATTGCATATGTTTCAACTGGCCTCATGGGTTAGTGATAGGCACAGCAAGACTCGCTGAATTTTTTTCTCCCCCTCATTTGTATGCAGTGTAAAGTACTTTGTGGGCCTCCTTTGTGTATTTTATGTAAATATTATGATTAACTTGACTGAACTTTAATGCCTTTTTTTCTGCATTTGATTACCTCCCAAAATTATAGCCAACCTCCTGTGGACCACAGACCTATCCCCCAGTATAAAGGAAATGATATTCCACCTACTAGCTGAACTGCTGCGCAAAATCCATCAGCTGGAACAGAAAAAGAATCCAGCTGGCCTATCTTCATCCATTGCAATCCAGCTAAACCCATGCCTGGCTGTTCTGATGGCAATACAAACTGAGCTGCGGAAACTGTATGATGAGGAAACACAAAATTGGATGACTGGGAATAGCGCTGGTATTGGAATTGGAGCGACTGACCAGGGCCGCTTCTCCACTTATTTCCATGCATTGATGGAGATTTGTCTTGCTGTTGCAGAAGTAACGCTACCAATCAACATGAGCACAGTGGTTAATGTGATGACCTCCACAAGCGCACCGAGTCTCAGTGATTCTTCTTCTTCCTCTTCGTCTTCACCTGGGCAGACACCACAGAGCCCCAGCTTGCTATCCAAAAGGAAAAAGGTCAAAATGAAACGGGAGAAAACATCAGCAACAGGAAAACGACTAACCTCAAGAGGCAGTGAGAGTGATGCATCTATCCTGAATATTGGTGGCAGTAAACCAGAGGACATGCTGTGGTTCCATCGGGCCTTGACGTTACTCATGATCCTCCGTCATCTGACCAACAAGGACCCGCAAGGTCTTGGAGTGACGAATGATGCCATCTCAGATGCCTGCCAGGCTTTAGTAGGCTCCACCTCCCACAGCAGGTTACTGGTGATTTCAGGGATACCAACGCATCTTGAGGAATGTGTTGTCCGAAGTGCCATTCGCAGGGCTTGCAGTGCACATGGTGGCATTTTCAAAGATGAAATTTATATACCGTTGCAAGATGATGACCCTAAAAAGCTGAAAGTGAAAGTTGATAGCAGGTTGGAATTGGATAAGTCAACAACAGTCAACAGCATCGACAGTATGGATGTTAGTAGTGGTAGCAGTGTCACACCAGCTATGAGTATGAGTGCTTCTGCCTCTACTAGTCAGACCTCAATTTGTAGCTCTCAGTGCGTTTCTCGGACAACAAGTGATCTTTCGGTAGACCAGTTTCAAGCAAGTCATGATGTTGCTACACCACAGGGAATGGTTGATCCACACACTGTATCTAGTCAGGAGAGCTTGGACCTATCCCTATGCAGCACTGGGAGCTTGGGCAGTCTTGGTAGTCTAGGAGAACCCATGGACAGTGCAGACTCTGCTTCTATTTCTGATGTAGGATCTATGTACACAGTCACGTCACTGGACAATAATCCACTTGTGACACGCCCCATCAAAGGTTATGCCATTGTTGAGGTAAGGTTACGATTTGCCATTCAGGTTTTAGCCTGTGTCTTAAAAAAAAATGTGATATAGAATGAGGAATTATAATTTAAAGTCTGCTGTTATGTCTCCTGTAATTTTCCTTTATAATTTAAGTTACTCCCTTTTTGGACTTTGTTGTGAAACAGTCAAATGTTTTCACATCACGTTAGCCTCTAGCATTTTGCAGTGTAATTTCAGTTTTAAATTTTTAAACCTGAGGCTGTAAAACAGCAGTGTAGTATCATTTAAGCCTGCAAATTAACCTCAGTCACAATATCTGTGAATTCTTATTTTTATATGATTTATGCCAGATGAAGTTTTATTTTTCAAATTCTATCATCCAGAACATTTTATCTAGTAGGTTTGTAATTATTTGTTATATTACTTCATTAGTTTGAGTCAAGTTTAGGTTAGTTTTACATATTCTGATAAGGGTAGCAAAACTTGAGATGAATCTGGTCTTTGCTTGCACAACAGGAATCTGTAAAAATATTAGAATCGATTGTTAGGATTGTCAAACCTCCGTCATAGAATCATACAGTACAGAAGAGACTCTTCAGCCCATCAAGTTGAACTGCCAAAGATAAACTACTGTCTACACTAGACATACAAACTTGAAAGGGTTCAGAAAAGATTTACAAGGATGTTGCTGGGATTGGAGGGTTTGAGCTAAAGGAAGAGGCTGAATAGGCTGGAGTGTTTCTTCTGACTCCCACAGCTACCTGGACTACACCTCCTCCCACCCCGCCCCCTGTAAAAACGCCATCCCATTCTCCCAATTCCTTCGTCTCCGCCGCATCTGCTCCCAGGAGGACCAGTTCAAAATACGCACAACACAGACGGCCTCCTTCTTCAAGGACCGCAATTTCCCCCCCGACGTGATCGACGATGCCCTCCACCGCATCTCCTCCACTTCCCGCTCCTCCGCCCTTGAGCCCCGCCCCTCCAACCGCCACCAGGACAGAACCCCACTGGTCCTCACCTACCACCCCACCAATCTCCATGTACAGCGCATCATCCGCCGTCACTTCCGCCACCTCCAAACGGACCCCACCACCAAGGATATATTTCCCTCCCCTCCTCTATCAGCTTTCCGTAGAGACCACTCCCTCCGCGACTCCCTTGTCAGATCCATACCCCCCACCAACCCAACCTCCACTCCCGGCACCTTCCCTTGCAACCGCAGGAGGTGCAACACTTGCGCCCACACCTCCCCCCTCACTTCTCTCCAAGGCCCCAAAGGAAACTTCCATATCCGCCACAGATTCACCTGCACCTCCACCCACATTATCTACTGCATCCGCTGCAGCCGGTGTGGCCTCCTCTATATTGGGGAGACAGGCCGCCTACTTGCGGAGCGATTCAGAGAGCACCTCTGGGCCACCCGGACGAACCAACCCAATCACCCTGTAGCACAGCATTTCAACTCCCCCTCCCACTCCACCGAGGATATGCAGGTCATTGGACTCATCCACCGCCAAACCACAACAACGCGACGGTCGGAGGAGGAGCGTCTTATCTTCCGACTGGGAACCCTCCAACCACAGGGGATGAACTTGGACTTCACCAGTTTCTTCATCCCCCCTCCCCCCACCTTGTCTCAGCCGAATCCCTCCAGCCCGGCACCGCCTTCCTGACCTGCAGTCTTCTTCTTGACCTCTCCGCCTCCACCCTACTCCGACCTATCACCCTCACCTTGACCTCTTTCCACCTATCACATTTCCAACGCCCCTCCTCCAAGTCCCTCCTCCCTACCTTTTATCTTCTCCTGCTGAACACTCTCTGCTCATTCCTGAAGAAGGGCATGTGCCCGAAACGTCGAATCTTCTGTTCCCTAGATGCTGCCTGACCTGCTGTGCTGTTCCAGCAATAAAGTTTCAGCTAGGTAAAAGGAAAGGCTGGTAGATGTAGGGAATACTGGATGATGAGAGAAATTGAGGTTTTAGTCAAGAAGAAGAAAAAAGCATATGTCAGGTATAGACAGCAGAGATGGAGTGAATCCTTAGAGGGGTGTAAAAGCAGTAGGAGTATACTTAAGAGGAAAATCAGGAGGGCAAAAAGGGGACATGAGATAGCTTTGTCCAATAGGATTAAGGAGACTCCAAAGGGATTTTATAAATGTATTCAGGACATAAGGGTAACTGGGGAGAGAAAAGGGCCCCTCAAAGATCAGCAAGGCAGCAAACGTATGGAGCCGCAGGAGATGGGGGAGGTACTAAATGAGTATTTTGCATTAGTGTTTACTGTGGAGAAGGACATGGAAAATATAAAATGTGGTGGCATAGGTGGTGACATGTTGAAAAATGTCCATATTACAGAAGTGGTGGTGCTGGGTGTCTTGAAATGCATAAAAGTGGATAAATCCCCAGGACCTGATCAGGCATACCAAGGACTCTGTGGGAAGCTAGAGAAGTGATTGCTGGGCCTCTTCCTGAGATAATTGTATCATTGATAGTCACAGGTGACATGCCAGAAGACTAGAGGTTGGCTAACATTGTACCATTGTTTAAGAAAGGTGGTAAGGAAAAGCCAAGGAACTATAGACCAGTGAGCCTGACTTTGGTGGTGGGCAAGTTGTTGGAGGAAGTCCTGAGGAACAGGATGTACATGTATTTGGAAAGGCAAGTACTGATTAGGGATAGTCAACATGGCTTTGTGTGTGGGAAAGCATGTTTCACGAACTCAATTGACGTTTTTGAAGAAGTAACAAAGAGGATTGATGAAGGCAGAATGGTAGGCGTGATCTATATGGAGTTCAGTAAGGCGTTTGACAGGGTTCCTCATGGGGGACTGGTTAGCAAAGTTAGATCTCATGGAATACAGGGAGAACTTGTCACCTGGATACAGAACTGGCTCGAAGGTAGAAGACAGAAGGTTGTTTTTCAGACTGGAGGCCTGTGACCAGTGGAGTGCCAGCAGGATCGGCGCTGGATCCACTGCTTTTCATCATTTATATGTGAACATAGGAGGTATAGTTAATAAGTTTGCAGATGACACTGAAATTGGAGGTGTAATGGACAGCAAAGGGTGTTACCTTAGTACAACAGGATCTTGATTAGTTGGGCCAGTGGGCTAAGAAGTGGCAGATGGAGTTTAATTTAGATAAATGTGAGGTGCTGCATTTTGGAAAAGCAAATCAGAGCAGGACCTTATACCCATAATGGTCAGGTCCTGGGGAGTGTTGCTGAACAAAGAGACCTTGGAGTGCAGGTTCATAGTTCCTTGAAAGTGGAGTCGCAAGTAGAAGGATAGTGAAGAAGACATTTGGTATGCTTTCCTTTATTGGTCAGAGTATTGAGTATAGGAGTAGGGTGGTGATGTTGTGGTTGTATAGGACATTGGTTAGGAACGTTTTGGAATATTGCGTGCAATTCTGGTCTCCTTCCTAACAGAAGATTGTTGTGAAACTTGCAAAGGTTCAGAAAAGATTTACGAGGATGTTACCAGGGTTTGTAGGATTTGAGTTATGAGGAGAGGTTGAATAGGCTGGGGCTGTTTTTAGATTACTTACAGTGTGGAAACAAGCCTTTCGGCCCAACAAGTCCACACCGACCTTCCGAAGAGCAACTCACCCAAACCCATTCCCCTAATGGGTTTATCCCCTTACCTAACACCATGCGCAATTTAGCATGATCAGTTCACCTAATCTGCACATTCTTTGGGCTGTGGGAGGAAACCGGAGCACCCAGAGGAAACCCACGCAGACACTGGGAGAATGTGCAAACTCCACACAGACAGTTGCCTGAGATGGAATGGAACCCGGGTCTCTGTCGTTGTGAGGCAGCAGTGCTAACCACCGTGCCACCCGGATGCTGAGGGACAACCTTATAGAAGTTTATAAAATCATGAGGGGCATTGATAGGATAAATCAACAAGGTCTTTTCCCTGGGGTGGGGGAGTCCAAAACGAGAGGACATAGGTTTAGGGTGAGAGGGTAAAGATATTAAAGGGACCTAAGGGGCAACTTTTTCACGCAGAGGGTGGTGTGTGTATGGAATGAGATGTCGGACGAAGTGGTGGAGGCTGGTACAATTACAGCATTTAAAAGGCATCTGGATGGGTATATGAATAGGAAGGGTTTTGAGGGTTATGGGCCAGGTGCTGGCAGGTGGGACTAGATTGGGTTGGGATATCTGGTTGGCATGGACCGAGTTGGACCGAAGGGTGTTTCTATGCTGTACATCTCTGTCTCTCTGTGATTCCTTTTCTAGTTTCCTACCCCTCACTAATGGATGCACGGAAGCTGCCTCCATGAAGCTGATGGCCACCCCATACCTCAAGTGTCACTTGCAAACCACTGTTAACAGAGTGTTTAATTATTTAAATTGGCTTGATGTAATTGTGCAATTTGCTTGTAACAATAAGGAATCTTAGACAAGAAATACTGTTTAATCTGGAAATTTGTGCTTTCTGGTTTTAGCATTCATTTGTTTCATCTTCATTTCAAGACAGATGCTTTTAAAGTTGCTTTCATTCCTCCCATCTGAATATATATTGGTTCTCTTTGATCATAAGCCAGTTTCTCTCAAGTGTTGTCTTGCTTTATCCTGACAAATTTGTTTTGCTCCCTTGGTCCAGTTGTTGCACACTATTTCAAAAACATTCAAGCGTTTGCTTATCCACATTTCAGGGGATTAGCAAAAGCACCCGTTCACTATTTCTTTGTGTAGTAAATTCTCTGTATCCACAAAATTGCAAATTCACTTATCCATGCTGAAAAAAGTAACAACAAATCAACATCTGCAGGGAGAAATTGCGCATTCATGATTTTTAACCTGTTTTTAAATGAGTTCTGCGTTTACAAATGTCATAGTTCACAGGGGTTCTCAGGACCGGAACCTTTGTTGATACAGAGGAATGACTGTGTAATCATTCATTCTGCCTGTATTAAAAATTGTAGCCACTTTAGACATTAGGATATGGGATCTGAGACAATGATGTGGTGTGTTGGTACATATACTTGAATGTTAGTGTGGCAATTACCAGATGACACTGACCCTAGATCTCCAGTGTTTCTGAAAATAAACCATTGACACGGGGATATGTTTTCAGCAATCAGGCCTTCCACATTTGACTGTTAAGATCAGTTAAGAATTAAAGAATTTAATTCCCTATAGAAATCTGAAATGATTGTTTCAAATTTCTGGTTATCTCTAATGCCAACTGATACCAAGGTCAGTCTGACACATTGAAAAGTTTCCATAATGTATGCAGAACTGAAGCATTTTTCTTTAGTATTTCTTGCTGATAAATTCCTCTGACTCGTTTGAAGGTCTCATGATGACTGCTGTGGATGCCCAAATCCTGGTCATTTTTTTTCCCAAATTGAACTGATTCAATTATAGTGTACCCCACTATAGTCCTGACTGTGGTAGCATTTCTTTGACCTCTTTGGTCTATTAAGTGACCAGAAAATATTGTAAAAGTAAACTTCGTAATATGACAAGGTGAGACATTAAAATATGGAATGTTCTGGATTCAGTTTTCACTCTGTGTGCAATTAGCTACTTAAGTAAGCTAAAGTTAACTTGTGTATTTTTAAACTAATAATGACAGATATGAGCATGCTTCCTTCTCTGTTATTAGTAGACACGACTGTTTGTGCCAATTGAACACAGCTATCATACTCTCCTAATAGCATTTTCCCCTAGGCTCACCCAGTGAGGGGGAAATTTGCCCTCTGTAGAAGCAAATAACATGAGCTAACATGTTGAGAGTGGAAATGAAAATGATTGTGCTTTGTAACATTCATCATTGAAGAGAAATTTTGTTTACTTGCAGGTGAGAGCCAGGGCAAAAATTGAAAAGATCCGTGCCAGTCTGTTCAATAGCAGTGATTTGATTGGATTGTCCAGTCTGGATGGGGAAGATGAATTAATGGAGATGTCGACAGAAGAGATTTTGACAGTGTCATCTGTAAACCAGAGCTTGTTTGACACCCAAGGCAGTTCAGCATTGGAAGATTATTTCACTGATAAGCTCATAAAAGGTGAGGCAAACAATCAGCTTCCTGGAATTTACTTTTTGTATTTTATTTCACAGGAAGTGGGCATTACTGACTAGGACAGCATTTATTGTCCATCTCAAATCGTCCTTGAGAAGGTGATGGTGAGCCATGAAATAAGAATGATCAGAAATCTTCTTCTGCATTGTTATGCTGCAGTGACGAACGTTGGATTTATGCTGTTTCATGGGTATAGTTCTCGCGTGTGGTTGCACCATTCTGATGCAGAGCCAAACTTCCAAGGGGAAACTATATAGTCCTTTCTTTCATTATTCTCTTGGAGAAATAAGTAATCAGTAAAGACTTATTTCTGATCAATGTCTGTTCTTTCTCAGCTATGCCACATTGATAAGCTTAAAAACCAGCAATTCATGAATTGCCCACTTTTTATAATGTGGAATTGGTGGCAGCCATGATGTATTGTTTCATCGACTGTTGTATCCTAAAATCCATTTAAAATAGAAATGTTGGAAATGTGTGGTAGGTCATTGGGCTCCTAAAACAGACTGTTGTACTTTTATCTCAATTATGATGAGGGTTGCAGTGGTAAGTATGATCGTTTTCAATTTTTCAAGAATGTCTTGATGTTCTCCGATGAGTATCTTTCTTTTCTTCCATTCACAACATAACATTGTGAAATACTTAGCCATTATCAACGAGTGAACAAAGCATTTTCATGAACACCAACCTTGCATTTTTAAAAATCCAGTTCATCCACAGCAAAGTATTCCAAATGAGGCCTTGGATTGTGACATGGTTTGGCTATTACTGTGCAACAATAGTTACTGTCTTAGATTACTTAGATTAGATTAGATTTAGATTACTTAGATTATTTACAGTGTGGAAACAGGCCCTTCGGCCCAACAAGTTCACACCGACCCGCCAAAGCGTAACCCACCCATATCCCTACATTTGCTCCTTACCTAACACTACAGGCAATTTAGCATGGCCAATTCACCTGACTTGCACATCTTTGGACTGTGGGAGGAAACCGGAGCCCCCGGAGGAAACCCACGCAGACACGGGGAGAACGTGCAAACTCCACACAGTCAGTCGCCTGAGGCGGGAACTAAAGGAGTAGATGTTCCATTTATTTGTTTTGAGTCCCTTTTGTACGCTTGACATGGTGGCTTCAATGCCTTAATTTGTCATAATATCAATATTATTTGCATACTACTGACTAACCCATTTTCTACCACGGTGCATCAGTTCAAAGGCTATTGCTTGGCAAATTTCTGTTCGTTTCAAAGCTCTATCTGCTCTCTTAAATATTCCATGGTACTTATTTGAAGAAGAGCAGGAGAGTTTTCCTAGTGTTTTGGTCTACACATCCCTTGGACAATGTCACAATTAGATTAGTTGGTCACTTAGCTCATTGCTGTGTACAAATTGTATGCGAGTTCCTAGATTACAACAGCTATTACACTTCAGGTGTGCTTATTTGAGTGAGGAATAGTTGGAAACATTGAGATTATGAAAATTGCTATATAATTGTATGTTTATTTTTCTTCAATGTTTAGGGAGAAAGTATTTTTAAATGAGTCAATAAATGAACATTTCCAATATCTCAATCTAAAATGTTTGTTGTGCTCCTTTTCACACAGGTGATAAAGTTGTTCCTGGAGCACGCGATGTTCTTGCAGAGATATTCCGAAGCTGTATACACTCTGAGCAGATGCTAAGTCTGGCTCCAGCCAAGCCTATCAAAGTTTCTGACATTTTCCTCAGTAAAGAGCAAATCAACTCTCAGACACCAGGAAATTTGTTGCAAATTTTTTTCACAAATGTCCGACCACCAAAGAAAGTTCTAGAGGATCAACTCACACAGGTATGCGTGCTTTGAATAAAGGTTTCAGTTGGTTTTATTTGTAATGTCGGTTCTGCTATAAAGTATGTTTCTTCAATGTGAAATGGCTTTAACACCATTGAAGAATTTAGACCATTATCTATAGAACACAAACTTTTCTTACATACATTAGCTATAACACAATTCTGATCCCATGGTTTAAATGGTGCTGCTGTTACGTAATTTTCTTATAACATGAGATTGCACAGGAACAGAACTACCGCGTTATGTCAGAACAGACTGTATCTATTAAATTGACCAGTATGTATAGTGTATCTATGGTAGCCAGAGATGAAATTTGTCTGCTATCATGTATTGGATAAATACCTGGTTAATACCTAATCTCAATAATGTTGCAGAGCATGGCAAATTTAAAGATCTTTCTCTGACCACTCTTCAAGTAAAAAATGCCAAAACAGGGCAACTGGTAATTACTATTATTCGGATCTTGTCTTACCACTTAACAAGGACAAGATCCTTCGTAGACTGTCAGCATACCTGCATTTAAGACAGGAGATAGTGACCTCATGATCACGTGGGGAGTGTTTCTTCAGTCACTGATCTGAGACAGTATCCGATTCCTACAGAAGTCCTATACGTCATTCAGAATATACATACAACAATATAGGCCCTTTGGCACAACATCATGGGCCGATCATTTATCTTAATCTAAGATCAACCTGACCTACACGCTCCTCAATTTACTCCCGTCCATGTGCTTGTCCAGTGGTCACTTAAATGTCCCTAATGTCGCTGACTCTATTACCACCACTGGCGGTACATTCTATACTACTCTCTTTATAAAGAACCTACCTCCAATCACCTTAAAATTATGACCCCTCATGACAGCCATTTCTGCCCTGGGGAAACCCTTTGGCTATCTACACTATCTATGCCTCTCATTACCTTGTACTCCTCTATCAAGCCACCTCTCTTCCTCCTTCTCTCCTGTGTGAAAAGCCCGAGCTTACTCAATCTCTCTTCATAAGACAAGCCCTCCAATCCAGGCAGCATCATGCTAAATCTCTACTGCACCCTCTCTAAAGCATCTACATCCATCCTATAATGAGGCAACCAGAACTGTACGCAATATTTCAAGTGTGATCTAACCAGAGTTTCATAGAGTTGCAGCAAAACCTCACGGCTCTTAAACTCAATCCTCCTGTTAATGAAAACCAAAACACCAAATGCTTTCTTAATAACTTGGGTGGCAACTTTGAAGGATCGATGTATGTGGATCCCAAGATCCCGCTGTTCCTCCACACTGCCAAGAATCCTGTCTTTAACCCTGTATTCAACATTCAAATTTGACCTTCCAAAATGAATCGCTTTGCATTTATGCAGTTTGAACTCCATCTGCCACTTCTCAGCCCACCTCTGCAATCTGTCAATGTCTTGTAGTCTGCAACAGCCCTCAACACTATCTACAACAATACCGACATTGGTATCATCGACAAACTTACTATCCCACCCTTCCACTTCTTCATCCAAGTCATTCATAAAAACTACAAAGAGCAGAGGCCCAAGAACAGATCCCTGTGGAACACCACTGGTTACCGACCTCCAGGCAGAATACTTTCCATCCACTACCACTCGTTGTCTTCTTTCGGCCAGCCAATTCTATATCCAGACAGCCAAATTTCCGTGTATCTTTCCCATACCTCCTAACTTTACGAATCAGCCTACCGTGGGGAACCTTATCAAATGAAATTTATGTACACCACATCCACTGCTTGACCTTCGTCAATTTGTCTCATCACATCCTCAAAGAACTCAAGGCTTGTGAGGCATGTTCTGCCCCCTCCTCAAAGTCATGCTATCTTTAATCAAACTATGTTGTTCCAAATAGTCATAAATTCTATCGCTCAGAACCCTTTCCAGTACCTTGCTTAATATAGACGTTGGACTGACTGGTCTATAATTCCCAGGGATTTCCCTACTCCCTTTCTTGAACAGAGGAACAACATTGCTTCCCTCCAGTCAACCAGTGCTACACCCGTGGAGAGTGAGGATGCAAAGATCATCGCCAGAGAAGCAGCAGTCTCATTCCTCGCTTCCATAGTAACCTTGGATATATCAGGTCTGGCCTTGGGGACCTATCTATAATTGATGCTTCCCAGAATTTTCAGCACATCCACTTTCTTAATATCAATTTGTTTAAGCCTATTAACTAGGTCCAAGGTGTTCTCACTATCAACAAGGTCTCTCTAGTGAATACTGAAGCAAAAAACTCGTTTAAAGCCTCCCCTACCTCATCAGACTCCAGGTACAAGATCCCTCCACTACCCCTGATCAGCCCTACCCTCTGCCTGATCATTTTCTTATTCCTCACGTAAGTGTAGAAAGCCTTTGAGTTTTCCCTAATCCTTCCTGCCAAGGCATTTGCATGCCCCATCCTAGTTCTCATCAGTTCATTTTTGAATTCTTTCTTCGCTTCCCTGTAATCCTCTTGACGAGAAGCTCCTCTTCTCTTGTCATCCAAGGCTCCTTCACCTTACCATTCATTTCCTGTCTCAGTAGAACAAAGTTTCCAACAGTCATAACAAGTGCTCCTTAAATAGCATCCACATTTCTGTTGTTCATTTCCCATGGAACAATTGTTCCTATTTTATACTCCATAGCTCCTGTCTAATAGCAATATAATTTCCCCTCCCCTAATTAAATACTTTCCAGTACTGTCTGTTCCTATCCCTCTCCATGGCTATGGTCAAGGTGAGGCAGTTGTGGTCACTATCATCGAAATGCTGTCCCACTGAGACATCTGACACCTGGCCTGGCTTGTTGCCTAGCAGCAAATCCAATATTGCCTCCTCCTGAGTCAGCCTATCTACATATTGAGTCAGGAATCTTTCCTGGATGCACCTGACACAATCGCTCCATCCAGACCATCTGCACTAAGGAGGTTCCAATCAATATTGGGGAGGTTGAAGTCACCCATAACAACAACTCTGTTACATCTGCACCTTTCCAATCTGTTCTCCTGTCCCTCTGCTACTGTTGGGGGGTCTAAAGAAAAGTCCCAGTAAAATGACTGCTCCTTTCCTGTTATTGACTTCCACCCATACTGACTCAGTAGACAAACCCTCCTCAACAACCTTCTTTTCTGCAACTGTGATGCACTCTCTAATTAACAATGCTACTCCCCCTCCCTGCTCTTTTTAAAAGTTCTAAACACTGGAGCGTCTAGCAACATTCCTGCCCCTGTGAAATCTATGTCTCCGTTATGGCCACAACATCGTAGTATCAAGTACTAATCCAAGCTCTAAGTTCGTTACTCTTATTTCTGATACTCCCTGCATTGAAACAGACACACTTTAACCCATCCCTTTGCCCTATTAATTGTATATCCTTCCTGACAGATTCTCTGCATTCTATTTCTGCCCATTCAACAACTATACTCTCTCTGTTCTGGAGCTCTGGTTCCCACTCCCCAGCCAAACTAATTTAAACCCTCCCGAAGTACTCTAGCAAATCTCCCACCCAGGACATTGGTACCCCTCCAGTTTAAGTTCATATACAGGTCCCACCTTCTCCAGAAGCTAGCCCAATGATCTACATATCTGAAGCCCTCCCTACTGCACCAGCCCTGTAGCCACGTGTTTAGCTGCATACACTGCCTGTTCCTCGCCTCACTAGCACATGACACCAGTAGTAATTCTGAGATTACTAAGCTGTTCATGCTGCTTTTTAGCTTCTAACCTAACTTCTTGAAATCACTTTTTAAGATCCTCATCCCTTTTCCTAGCTATGTCATTGTTGCCAATGTGCACCACGACTTTTGGCTGCTCACCCTCCCCCTTCAAAATCTTGTAGACTTGATCAGAGACATCCTGGGCCCTGCCACCTGGGAGGCAGCAAACCTTCCAGGAGTCCCGTTCACGACCACAGAACCTCTTAACTATCAAGTCTCGTACCACTAGCGCTTTTCTATTCTCCTCCCCCTTCCCTTCTGAGCCACAGAGCCAGGCTCAGTGATGAGACCCAGCCACGATGGCTTTCCCCTGGTAGGTCATCTCCCCCAACAGTATCCAAAACATTATACTTATTATTGAGGGGAATGGCCACAGGGGATCCATCCACTGTCTGCCTTTTCCCTTTCTGTCCCCTGACTGTAATCCATCTACGTTTTTCCTGTACCTGAGGTGAGACTACCTCCGTGTAACTCCTCTCTATTATCCCCTCCGTCTCCCGAATTATCCGAAGTTCATCCAGCTCCAGTTTCCTAATGTGGTTTCTGAGGAGCTGAAGTTGGGTATACTTCCTGTAGATGAAGTCAGTGGGGTCGCTTGTGGTGACCTTTACCTCCCACATCCTACAGGAGGAGCATGCAGTCCATTCCCACTGCTCTGAATTCCCGAAGAGCCGATTGAAAAAAAACTAGTAACCTTACCAAATATAGTAAGTGTTCCACCAGCATTACGAGTTAGTTACACCAACACTAATTATTCAGTTATTCAATTAATTTTGTTGTTTTCATTGTTACTTTTTTATTCATAAGAATAACAATTATGTGGGAGAATGTTCTTAAAGTTTTCTTTGTCATATGAGAATCTTTTCATGTTTTAAGTAGACATTAAGTTACTGTGCTTTGTAATGTATAATTGATTTCTGTTTTGTGTTTAAAATTGCAAGATACTACGGAAGTATGGCATACCTAAACCAAAATTCGACAAGAACAAGTACAGTAAAGGAGGAAAGGAACAACACCCTGGGAAAGTAGTAAGCACAAAAAGACCAATTGCCAAACCTCCAGGCAAAGACAGGTCCATGCTGAACAGCGTCAGGTTCGTTCTGTTTTTTGGGATTCTTCTGCTCCACTCCTCTTCTCCACCTCCTCTGTCCACACACACACACCCATCCCCTGCCTCCAACGCACCCAGGATTTTGGATAGCAATAGCTCAATGCCTCACTTAAGGTGAGAGAGTAATGAACCTAGTACTCTGCTAGTGTGAAGATAAAAATCAACTCGTAATAATGTACGGAAAACAGCCACAACATTTACACAAGATTTGTAACCTAGCTCGACTGTGTTCACAATGTTGTAAAAATTATGTTTCAAGGTTTGTATTCTATAGTAACTACACAACCATGTTGTAATCCTGAACACTGCACTAATATAACACTGCTGCAAATGGCTGCACATACTCCAGAGACGGTTGTCCACTCAGTATGTTTGGGTGGAACGCAATTATATGAAAACAGCAAGTCAGCAATTAGCCCCCATCAGTATTTATTCAAAACATTTGATATTTCAATCTTAATCATTTCCCTCCCCAGTTGCTTAGTAGTGTTAACTACTAGGGAAGAAAAGATTCTGGGAAAACATGAACAATCTGCTGTCAGATTTTTCTACACTTAACAGATGAATTTATTTTATAGCAAGTTTTTGAAATATTTAAGTCTTGAGATAGAATAATGTACAAGACATTGAGATAAATGGCTGGGAGTTGATTATTATTGGGTTAAATATTCTAAATTTATAACATCTTAGGAGGAAGGGTCGTCTCATAGAGTAAGGAAAATCTTACATTAGCAAGATTGGGTGTAAGTCTTGGAATGTAGTCACCTCTTTGGAGACTATAATTAGGATTGAACAAATGGAGAATATAAAGCTGTAATGGAAGGATCTAGAAGTTAACGTTCTAAATTGGAAAAAGGCCAATTTTGATGGTATTAGGCAAGAACTTCCAAAGTTGATTGGGAGCAGATGTTCACAGGTAAAGGGATGGCTTGAAAATGGAAAGCCTTCAAAAATGAAATAATGAGAGTCCAAAAACAATATGTTCCTGTTATGGCAAGGCTGGTAGGTATAAGGAGTGCTGGATGACTAGAGAAATTGAGGTTTTGGTCAAGAAATAAAAGAGGGAAGCATATGTCAGGTATAGACAGCAGGGATCGAGTGAGTCCTTAGACGAGTATAAAGACAGTAGGAGTATACTTAAGAGGGAAATCAGGACGGCAAAAAGGGGACATGAGATAACTTTGGCATATAGGGTTATGGAGAATCCAAAGAGGTTCTGCAAATACATTAAGGACAAGAGAGTACAAGAAAGAGAATAGAAACACTTAAAGATCAACTCGGCGCAAGCGAGGACTCCAGATGCTGGAGTTTAGAATCAAGGGTGTGGTGTTGGAAAAGCACAGCGGGTCAGGCAGCAACCGAGGAACAGGAAAATCGACGTTTTGGGATTTTCCTGTTCCTAGAATGCTGCCTGACCTGCTGTGCTTTTCCAGCACCATACACTTGACCCTTAAAGATCAGCAAGGCCGCCTATGTGCGGAACCACCGGGAATAGAGGAGAGTATTTTGCATCAGTGTTTACTATGGAGAAGGATAAGGAAGATAGAGAACGTGGGGAAATAAATAGCAACATCTTGAAAGATGTCCATATTACAGAGGAGGTGATGCTAGACATCTTAATACATGTAAAAGTGGATAAATTCCTGGGACCTGATCAGGTGTACCCTAGAACTCTGTAGGAAGTTAGGGAAGTGATTGTTGGGGCCCTTGCTGAGATATTTGTATCACCGATAGTCACAGATGAGGTGCCGGAAGACTGGAGGTTGGCTAACGTGGTACCACTATTTAAGAAAGGTGGGAAGGACAAACCAGAATTGTGGACCAGTGAGCCTGACGTCGGTGGTGGGCAAGTTGTTAGAAGGAAACCTGAGGGACAGGATGTACATGTATTTGGAAAGGCAAGGACAGATCAGGGATAGTCAACATGGCTTTGTGTGTGGGAAATCATGTCTCAGAAACTTGATTGAGTTTTTTGAAGAAGTAACAAAGAGGATTGATGAGGGCAGAGTGGTGGATGTCATCTGTATGGACTTCAGTAAGGCATTCGACAAGGTTCCTCATGGTAGACTGGTTAGCAAGGTTATAACAGGGAATACAGGGAGAACTAGCCATTTGAATACAGAACTGGCTCGAAGGTTGGACACAGTGAATTGTTGCCTTGAGGCCTGTGACCAGCAGTGTGCCGCAAGTATTGGTGCTGGGTCCCCTGCTGTTCATCATTTATATATATATATATATATATGATTTGGATGTGAACATAGGAGGTTTGGTTAGTAAATTTGCAGATGACACCAAAATTGGAGGTGTGTGGACAGCGGAGAGAGTTATCTCCGAGTTCAACGGGATCTTGATCAGAGTGGCCAGATGCAGTTTAGTTTGGATAAATGAGGTGCAGCATTTTGGAAATGTAAATCATGGCAGGACTTATAGACTTAATGGTAAGGTCCTGGGAGTGTTGCTGAACAAAGACCTTGGATTGCAGGTTCATAGTTCTTGAAAGTAGAGTCGCAGGTAGACAGGATAGTGAAGATGGCATTTGGTTTGCTTGTCTTTTTTGGTCAGTGCATAGAGTCTAGGAGTTGGGAGGTCATGTTGAGGCTGTATAGGACATTTGTTAGGCCACTTTTGGAATACAGCGTGCAATTCTGGTCTCCCTGATACAGGAAGGATGTTGTGAAACTTGAAAGGGTTCAGAAAAGATTTATGAGGATGTTGCTGGGATTGGAGTTATAGGGAGAGGCTGAATAGGTTAAGATATTTTGCTTGGAGCTTCAGAGACTGAGGGGTGACCTTAGAGGTTTATAAAATTGAGGGGCATGGATAGGGTAAATAGAAGCTGTCTTTTCCCCAGGGTAGGGGAGTCCAAAACCAGAAGGCCTGGGTTTAAGGTGAGAGGGAAAAGATCTACAAGGGATCGAAGGGACAACTTTTTCACGCAGAGGTATAGAATGAGTTGCCAAAGGAAATGGTAGAGGCTGGTACAATTACACCATTTAAAAGGCATCTAGATTGGTATATAAATAGGAAGGGTTCAGAGGGATATGGGCCAAATGCTGACAAATGGAACTAGATTTATTGAGGATATCTGGTTGGCAATGACGAGTTAGACCAAAGAGTCTGTTTCCGTGCTGTGCAGCTCTATGACTGTATTTATGAGCCTACTGATACCAGAAGCAAATACATAAGTTGCTGGTAAAGCTCAGCAAGTCTGGCAGTGTCTATGAAGTGAAACCAGAGTTAATGTTTCTGGTCTGGTGACTTTCCCTCAAAACTAGCTTGGAAAATATTGGTTTATGTGCAGAAGATAGGCTGGGAGGAGGGGGTATGGAGTAAATGATAGGTGGGGATAGAGCCCAAAGGGAGGGAAGAACATTTGGAGAAAGGAGTCTATAACAATCTGGCTAAAGGAGTTGTTAGCTGTTAAAAGAAGTTGTTAGCTGTTAAAGGAGACTGTTAGTGGCGAACAAGAGGTGGTGTGTAATGGCAGTCTGTGATAAAAGGCCTGGTGTGTGGGGATGGGGGCTCGAACATGGGAAAGTTCAGGCCCTAAAATTAGTAAACTCAATCTTGAGTCTGGAGGGCTGCAGGGTCCCCAAGCGGAAAATGAGATGGTGTTCTTCCAGCTGATATCAGTGTTGGATTGACAGAACTTATTTCAGATTTTTTTGAGGTCTGTAGTTAAAACAAAGCTGTTACAAGGGTAGATTTTAATTTTCATGCGGATTAACCAGAGCATAGTACAAGAGTCAAAGGTAATGACTTTCTTGAGTGCTTTTGGGAAGCTGTCTAGTTTCTAGCAGTATACTCAAACCAATAAGAGGAGAGATCACAGGTTTGATAACGACTGATAATCAAACTTTTTTATTTAGTGTAAAGGAACATTTATCTGACGTAATCATATAATAGGAGACTTGCTGTTAAGTTTGTAAAGGAATTCTAGATTTTTGGGCACCTAAATTTGTGGGATGAAACAAAAGCTTTCTGCTGTGATTCCTACTGATGGGTAACAATGTCAAATCAGATCCCAGAGTAAAACCTGATGAATCAAAAGTTTAATTTTTGCTCTTGGTTCCTGTGGTGCTTAGTTGCTGAATGTATACTCAAGGCTGAAACTAAAGAATAGGTTTATACAGTTTAAAAAGATTTCAATATAAAGAGCAAAGCAAAAGTTCCATCTTTTACAAATACTCAATCCCAGAAAAACATCATTCCTATCTCAATTTTTTCTTTCTTAACTGACTCTTCAGGTCTCGTTGGACTGTTGAGGCTAGTTTTCTTTTTACTGAAAAGATTTTTTAAACCCAATTCAGATGGCCTAAATCTCTCTCAATTCTGACAACAGCAATACAAACTCTCTGAGCTTGGAGATTTCACAAACTAAATGCTTTCAGTTAGTGTTTAGTTTCTTCTGAACTGAAAACTGGATTGCATTGCTGGAAGGAAACTGTTTTTCTCTATCTTTTGTAATCTCAGTAGTATAAACATTCTGTCCACTAACATTACATGTGTCCCACCAACAGTTGACTGAATTAAATGCCATCCTGGAAATAATGTCTTCATTTCGCTGTTCCAAATGAGCTTCTAGCGTTTTTTTTTTAAAACTGAAACCAGAAAAGTCTAAGATTTAGGAGTAGATTAGGCCATCCAGCCCATCACATCTTCCCTGCCATTCAATTATAAGTGATGTGTTTCTCAACCCCATTCTGCTGCCTTCCCTTCGTAATCTTTGCTCCTCTTTCTAATCAAAAACCTATCTATATCTGTCTTAAATACACTGATTTGGCCTCCACAGCCTTCTGTGGCCATGAATCCTCCAGGTCACCACTGCCTGGTTGAAGAAATTCCCCTAATTCCAAACAATCATCCCTTCATTCTGAGGTTGTGACCTCGGGTCCTAGATTCTTCTGCTGGTTGAAACATCATCTCCATGTCCATTCTATCCAAATCTCTCAGTATTCTATAAGCTTCAAAAGAGACCCCACCCCCCCACCTCATCGTTCTAAACTCCATTGAGTACAGACTCAGAGTCCTGAACTGCTCCTGCTGACAAGCCAATCAACTTCAGGATCATGATTCGAAGATGCCGGTGTTGGATTGGGGTGTACAAAGTTAAAAATCACACAACACCAGGTTATAGTCCAACAGGTTTAATTGGAAGCACACTAGCTTTCAGAGCTACGCTCCTTCATCAGGTGATTGTCTCATTCTTATAAATCTTCTCTGGACCCCCTCCAAAGTCAACTCATCCTTTCTTAGATACGGGGCCCAAATCTGCACTCAAAATTCTGAATATTGTCCGACTACATCTTTATACAGCTTCAGCAGTCCATCCATGTTGTTGTATTCTAGCCCTTTAGAAATGAATGCTAACATTGCATTTGCCTTTCTAACTGCCAACTTAAGAAAGTCCTGAACTAGGACTCATACATCCCTTTGTTCTTCAGATTTCCAAATCCTTTCCCTATTTAGAAAAATAGTCTATGCCTCTATTGTTACTACCAAAGTGCATAACCTCTCAAGTTCCCATGTTAAGTACCATCTGCTACTTCTCTGTTCACTCTCTTAGCCTGTCCAAGTCCTTCTGCAGCCTCCCTGCCTCCTCAACACTACCTGTCCGTCCACCTATCCTTGTGTCATCTGTAAACTTAGCAATAATGCCCTCATTCCTTTGTCCAGATCAAGATAATATGAATAGTCATGGTCCCAATACCTGCAGAGCTCCACTAGTCACCAGTACCATACTGAAAAGGCCCCTTTATTATAACTCTGCCTTCTGCCACTCAGCCAATCGTCTATCGGTGTCAGTACCTGACCCCCAACACCATGTTCTCTTACCTTATTTAGCAGCTTTCTACACAGCACCTTGTCTGCCTCTAGTATTACATAGAGACATAGAAGCAGGAGTAGGCCATCCAGTCCCTTGAGCTTGTTCCATCATTCAGTATGATCATCCTGATCATCAGGCTTGTAGGAGCTCAAATATGGTCAGCACAAACAGAGCTCAATACCCTAATCCCACCCTCCCCACCATATCTCTTGATCCCTTTATCCACAAGACCAATATCTAACTCCTTGGATTCATACTACATTTTGGCCCCAGCTACTTTCTGTGGTTGACTTTCAAAAGAACAAAGAAAATTACAGCACTGATCCAGGTCCTCTACCTAAAACCTGTCATCTATTTTCTAAGGATCTGTTTCCCTCTGCTCCCTGCCCTTACATGTATCTGTCGAGATACATCTTAACTAAAGCTATCATGCCCACCTCTACCACCCCCACTGACAATGTGTTCTGGGCAGCCACCACCCTTTGCATAAAGACCTTTCTGCACACATCTCCCTTAAACTTTTCCCCCCTCACCTTGAGCTCATGAGCCCTAGTAATTGAATCCTCCACTCTGGGGAGAAAAAGCTGCTTGCTATCCACTCTGTCGATACCTCTCATGATGTTGTAGACCTCAATCAGGTCCCTCCTCAACCTCCGTCTTCCTAATGAAAATAATCCTATCTACTCAATCTCTCTTCATAGCTATCACCCTTCATACCAGGCAACATCCTAGTGAATCTCCTCTGCCCCGTCTCCAAAGCATCCACATCCTCTTGGTAACATGGCGACCAGAACTGTACGCAGTATTCCAAATGTGGCCAAACAAAATCCTATACAACTGTAACATGACCCACCAACTCTTGTACTCCATACTCTATCCAATGAAGGAAAGCATGCCGTATGCCACTTTGACCACTATTGACCTGCATTGCCACCTTCAGAGTACAATGGACCTGAACACCCAGATCTCTCTGTACATCAATTTCCCCAGGACTTTTCCATTTACCATATAGTTCGCTCTTGAATTGGATCTTCCAAAATGCATCACCTCACATTTTCCCGAATTGAACTCCATTTGCCATTTCTCTGCCCAATTCTCCAAACTGTCTATATTCTGCTGCATTCTCTGACAGTCCCCTTCACTATCTGCTACTCCACAAATCTTAGTGTCATCTGCAAACTTGCTAATCAGACCACCTTTACCTTCCTCCAGATCCTTTATGTATATCACAAACAACAGTGGTCCCAACACTGATCCCTGTGGAACACCACTGGTCACAGATCTCCATTTTGAGAAACTCCCTTCCACTACTGCTGTCTCCTGCTGCCTAGCCAGTTCTCTATCCATCTAGCTTGTACACCCTGGAAAGCTTGTGACTTCGCTTTCTCTATCAGCCTACCATGGGTAATCTTATCAAAAGCCTTACTGAAGTCCATGTATATGGCATCTACAGCCCTTCCTTCATCAATGAACTTTGTCACTTGCTCAAAGAATTCTATTAAGTTGGTAAGACATGATCTTGCCTGCCCGAAAAAAAGGTTGCCTATCACTAATAAGCCCACTTTCTTCCAAATGTAAATAGATCCTATCCCTCAGAAGATAGATCCTATCTTCTCCAGCAGCTTCTCTACCGGTGACATCAGGCTCACCGGTCTATAATTACCTTGATTATCCCTGCTGCACTTCTTAAACAAAGGAACTTAGCAATTCCAAACAGAACTCTATCAACAAACACATTGACTTGGGATCCCATTTACCAACCCCTGAGAAAAAGAACAGGAAATGAAATCACAGAAAATGACTTCACCACAGAAAATGACGTCACCAACTCAAGGACACCCTAAATAAAAAGCGAGCCATACCACTAGTGCTTCATCCGGAGGCTCACTGATGATACCTAGTATGGTGATGAAAATCTGAAAAACAAACCTTCCAACTCAGTGAGCAAACTTACATCCAGAACCTCAACCTGAGCTGCAAATCTTCTCAAAACTTGCTAACACTAGCAATTCTCCAGACCTGGGGACTTGTCCACCTTAATGCTTTTTAGAATACTTCCTCATGCCGACTTGACCTAGAGTAATCAAACATCTATCCCCGACCTTAACATCTGTCTTGTCCCTCTCCTTGTACTCATTAAGAATCTTCCCCATTTTCTCTGATTCCACGCATACTATCCTCATTTGTCCTTGAGTGGACCAACCCTTTCTCTAGTTACCCTCTTGCTCCTTATATATAATAAAAGGCTGTGGGATTTTCCTTAACTCTGTTTACTAATGATATTTCATGACCCCTTTTAGCCGCCTTAATTCCTCATTTCAGATTGGTTCTACTTTCCCGATATTCTTCCAAAGCTTTGTCTGTATTCAGTCACCTAGACCTTATATATGCTTCCTTTTTCCACTTAGCTAGGATCTCAATTTCACCTGTCATCCATGGTTCCCTCGATCTTGCCATTTCTGTCCCTCATTTTCACAGGGATATGTCCATCCTGCACTCTAATCAACCTCTCTTTAAAAGCTTCCCACATATCAAATGTGGATTTACCTTCAAACAGCTGCTCCCAATCCACTTTCCCCAGCTCCTGCCCGATTTTGCTATAGTTAGCCTTCCCCCAACTCTTCCTTTGTTCCTTTATTCATAGAATAAAATTCTTAAAATAGATTAAAATAAATTCTATTCTTTATAGAATTTTTTTTAGAATTTTATTGATTTCTTATGAGATTCTCCCCCCAACAATTCTTTTGATCTCCAGTGAGTACAATTCTAATCGACTCAAACTCTCTTCAGGCATCAGTTCTGCTATCCCAGGAATCAATTTGATAAACCTTCACTGTACTCCCTCTCCAGCAAGAACATCCTTCCTTGGATAAAGGGACAAGAACTGCATAATATTCTAGATATAGACTCACCGGTTCCCTATATAATTGCAACAAGCCATCTTTGTTCCTGTAAATATCAAAATTCCTAAACTACAAACATTTAGCTCAACCGTTATAGAGTCATACTGCATGGAAACAAACCCTTCGCTCCAACTAGTCTATGCCTACCATGTTCCCAAACTAAATTAGTCATACCTGCCTATGCTTAGCCCATATCCCTCCAAACATAATCTGTTCCTGAACTTATCTAAATGCCTTTTAAGCATTACAATTGTACCTGTGTCCACCACTTCGTCTGGCAGTTCATTCAACACACAAACCACTATGTGTAAAATAGTTACCTGTCAGTCCTTTTTAAATCTTTCTCCTCTCGCTCCTCCCTCTAGAATTTATTTTAATCTATTTTAAGAATTTTATTCTATATGCCCCCTAGTTTTGAACCTCCACCCTAAGGAAAAAAGCCCTTGTCATTCACCTTATCTATGCCCCTCATGATTTTATAAACCTCAATAAGGTCACCCTTTAACCTTCTCTGTTCCACGGAAAAAGTCCCAGCCAATCCAGCCTCTTTATAAATCTTGCCTTCCAGTCTTGGTAACATCCTTGTAAATCTTTTTTCCCCACCCTTTCCTATAGCAGGGTGACCAGAATTTACGCAGTACTCCAAATATGGCCTTACCAATGTCTTGTACAGCTGTAACATGATGTCCCAACTCCTGTTCTCAATGCTGTGACCAATGAAGGCAAGTGTGCCAAATACCTCCTTCACTATCCTGTTTACCCCTGATGCCACTTTCAACGAACAATGTACCTGCACCCCTACATATCTCTGTTCAACAACACTCCCCAAGGACCTACTATTAACTGTGTAAGTCCAGCCCTGGTTTGTCATATCAAAACGCAGCATCTCACATTTATTTGAATTAAACTCCATCTGTCATTCCTCAACTCACTGGCCCAGTTGGTCAAGATCCCATTTTACTCTCGGATAACCTTCTTCATTGTCACCTATACCACCGATTCTGGTGTTGTCCGCAAACTTACTAACCATGCCTCCTATAATTCTCATCAAATTGTTTATATGAATGATGAGCAACAATGGAGCCAGCACCTATCCTTCTGGCACACCCCTGGTCACATGCCTCCGGTCTGAGCAACAGCCCTCTGTCACTACCTTTTTTTGTATTCAGTTGGCTAGGTCTCCCTGAATCTGATGTGATTTAGTCTACCATGCTGAACTTCGTCAAAGTATTTGCTAAAGTCCATGTGGACAATATCTTTTCCTCTGCCTTCATCTACCTTCTTGGTTACCTCTGCAAAAAAATTCAATCAAATTTGTGAGAGATGATTTCCCACGCACAAAGACATGATGACTATCCCTAATCAGTCTTTGCTTTCTAAATGTATTTAGATCCTGTCTTTCAGAATCCCCTCCAACAACTTACCCACCACTCTCACAGTAAGAACCACATGAGTCAAGTATGTTACTTTGTATAAGTACAGATGATCCATGGGAGACGCTCAAAATATGTAATATATGACCAATAATGGGAAAGAGTTCCACCTACCAAATAAAACTGCAATTAAGTGATAACATAAATCCAGAGGACTGCTAGAAGACATTAAGAACTGACAGGAGGAAAAACAAAGCAAGAGCAGCAAAGTCAAGTATGATAAGAAACTTGTGCAGAATACTTAGATTAAAAGTTTTAGCAATTACAATAGAAGGGAATGGGTAATCGAGGATAAAAGCCCTTATCTAGTAGTTAGGAGCTGAATAACCTACACTACTTCCCATGCACGTATGACATTGAAATTACCCTTCACTATTGCTAGGAAGCTTTCAGATTCCAAAGAATACCAGATAAGTGTTTAATACTGAGCAGGTTCCAGATCTGCAATCTGATTATGGCCTAGCACAAGAAACAAGACATGTACTGTGGAACCTGAATGAGCAGAGCAGTGAACAGGCTCTTGTTAGTTAATTATTAGGAAATAAACTGTCAATGCAAGATGGATTGATTTGTACTTAAGACTGATCAGTAAAAGGTACCTACACTTAAACTGACAAAAATTAACTTTGTGGAGAGTTTATTTCATATTTACTTCATACTATTCAATGCGCTTTAATAGCGTGACAGCAAAACGCTGTTTCCACAAAGTTAATGATGAAATGGTGCAATTTGGACAGCAATGTTTGAATATTGGCATTTCAAACCTACTTCTCTTATGAACTTGCTGTAACATTTGCATATAGACAGTTGTGTGTTACTCATCATTATTTTGAGAGATAAGCCTTGTCTATTATCTCTCTTGTCAGCCTTTAGAGCCTGAAATCTTTTAGGTGCTTTGGAGCGCCATAAGTGACCTGATTTTAAATCTGCCACCTCCACAGACCAGAGGTGGTACAAGATATCTGCAGGTCTTTATGGTTCAGTAGCACGATATCTAACCTATCCAAAGTTAACAACATCTGGATTCTGGACATTAGGAAAATTGTTTAAAAAACAACAAAGTTAAACATTTATTTCTTTTGGAGTAGAACGGCATTGAGTGAAAAGAAACCAATTGTGAAAGCCAAGTCTCCTGAAAAGAACACCAAACCTGAGGACAAGGACCCAGAGAAGTCACCAGCAAAGAAACCAGAAGGTGGTCAAATTAGTTTACTGCAAAACTTATTGTATTTATTGCATATATTGTAGTTCTGTTGAACTATTTTAATTAAAGGACAATGCTTTCTACTTAAGACATTCTATACGTACATTGGGCCGTATCACTATGTCTAAACCAAATGTCTGATTTTTCCCAGCAAGTAATCTTAGTCACTTCCTTATACTGAAGTTTTGTTCATGTAATTTGTCTGCACCTGGGCTTTGTAAGAAAATGTTCAGTTCTCGATGTAGTGCCACCT